>NW_027397078.1:34811939-35054331 GCF_003265705.2 Callorhinus ursinus
ATGAGAGAGAGAGAGGGAGAGAGAGAGAGAGAGAGAGAGAGAGAGAGAGAGAGCCCATGAGAGGGGGGAGGGTCCGAGGGAGAAGCAGACTCCCCGCCGAGCAGGGAGCCCGATGCGGGACTCGATCCCGGGACTCCAGGATCATGACCTGAGCCGAAGGCAGTCGCTCAACCAGCTGAGCCGCCCAGGCGCCCTAGTGACCCATTCTTTTCCTTCATGGCAGTTACCATAATTGTAATTACCTATGTATTTGCTCGTTTCACTGCTTAAAGTCCATCTTCCTCACAAGACCACATGAATGAAGAAGGTAGGGACAGGGTCTGTGTTCAGTACTCCATAACCAGCAACTACCACCAGGCCTAGCACACAGTAGGCACCAAAATATTTATCAAATGAACACATTTCGTGCCTTTGAGTCTTAGATTCCTCGCCTGTAAAATGGCAGTAACGATACTCCTTGCCCCTTTGGCTTGTATCAGAATTGCTGTGTTGACTAAATATTTCAAGCACCCTGGGGATGTGCTCGGGCTCGGACATTTTCCTTGCATTTGGTTCTCTTCATCACAGATACAGTTAATGGACAGGATGGTTCCTTTAAAAAACCATCCAATCTTTCAAGTGGCCTTCAAGTAGTTGGGGACCTGTCACCCCAGTTAGAATATTCAGGCTACTTTAGTTGCAACATTTATCATGCGAGGTAAAGATTAGAAAAGCATGTTTTTCTTTTTATAGCAGATGTTTTTTTCTACTTAATTCACTCTCAAGTCCTTTTTCTAGAGATACTTGTCAGTAAATGTGGAATGTTGGGATAGAAACAAATGTTGGATTAGGTGCAGGTGGTCGCCGATAGTCAATGTGTCTCTAGAAAACGTAGCCGACCTTGAACTTCTTATGCACCTCTGTCTGCTCAAGATGGCCACGGAAACTCTAGGATGTGTTGGCGGAAACAGCCCGAACATGTCACGTGCCAGAAGCAGAGCAAGAGCCCCACAGGCAGCCACTGTACAGCACCTATGCTGATCCCAGTGGCTTTTATTCCGCTCACCCAGCACCTGGACTTGACTCCTTGCTCAAGAAACAGCCTCAGTGCTGCTGAGTTGGCCATTGCCTCAGATCACGGAGGGTGCACTAGTGGGAATTTACATGCCCCAGGGGGCAGACCCTAACCAGTGACTGTCCCCTGGTGGAGAAGGACTAGAAATGCCTCTGATGGGACAACTATCAGGTGTGACGGAGAAGATACCCAGAACTCCCTTGTGGACTGAGCCAAAGATACCCATCTGGAACATGGCCTGATATGGCATCTTTGTTGGGCCTCCTTTTCTTCCAGGTCTGACTCCCCCACTCCCCGATTTAGTTTTCAAGAGGACTCTTCGTCTGAAGTCCCTTGCACATGGATCCTCATCTCAGGGTGAGCTTCTGGTAGGCCAGCCTAAGACAGTGAACAAGCGCTTAATGATGAAACACTGGTATTCCCCTTGTAAACTGTCATTTCAGTTCCACAACCTAGTGGTCCTAATTGGGGCAAACGTTTTGCAGAAGGGATACATGCACAAGTCCAGCTTCCTTGGAAAGTTGAAATAAATGCCGTTCGACAATTTCTGAACTAGAAGGAGTAGAAGAAGAAAACTCAAAAGTATTTGGCGTGGGCACGTAAATAAGAAACAGGCCAGATTAAAAGTCAAACCTCCCAAGTCAAGGCCATACTGGGAGCATTTTCCTCTATCAAAACATATTGAAATAAGTATCATTAATAAAGATCATTCTTTTAAAAGGATGACTGTAAATGTTCTTTTAAACCTAAGAGATGCCAATCTCCATTAGCCTTACATCAAGATGTCTCTGAGCAAAGAGGTAATTACAGCCTGACAGATGCCTAAAATAGCTTCGATTCTGTGTTTCTTTTTCAATCCAGAGGTGGGCAGATACCACCCTAGCGCCTCTCTGAATTATAGCTTATGAAACTTGAGAGAAAAAAAAATGATATCTATTGAACTGCAATGTTTAGACTACCCAAGCCTTTCAACAAGCTGCTCCTTCCCCCTCCTCTCCTCACCATCCTGGAAGCAAATGAACAGCCTAAGTTCTCTTCTCCAGTGGAAACTGTTCGAGTCCGTTCTTGTGTTGAAAATGGTGCTGCATGCTTCCTGCAGAAATAGTTCTCAATCCTCATTCCACTTAGCATCCGTGTTTGACGCTGGGCTCTGCTATTTACTGGCTGCACAATGGCAAGAAAATACCCTCATTCCTGGAATAAAGGAAATCTTTGCTGTGAGGCTATTATTTTGTGAAGGTGAACGGTACCCTTTACTCACATATGTCAGTCATGGAAGAACATATGGTAGGAAAACAATCCTGGCAGAGGCAATGCCTTCAGCGGCTCGAATATTTCCCACACTTTACAAGTAGATGCTTTACAGTGCAGGAAGTCAATTTTTAAAATCTATGCTTTGTTTGGTGTCCACAAGTGTAACAATCTCAACATTTAAACTTCAGATGGCAAATTTCACGAGTACCCTAAAAACTGGTCTGCTATTCACTTCTAAGGAAAAAAGAAAACATTTAAACATTTTGTTTTTACCAGAAGAGCTAGTTTTTTTTTTTTATTTCTCCCACAATATATCTCTCCATAATATTTCTTCTTTATTAAAAAGGGCAGGACTTGACCTGAACCCATGATCATTGCCATTTGATTATATTTGTTGGCTGGGACTGCAAGAGAATTATTCAAATGAAAGTACTATGTGCCCATAAGAGATACTGAATATTTGTAAATAGTTCTTCAGACGTCAAGCTTTTCAATAAAATCTGCAGCCACTGGAGGATTATGTGAAGTTGGTGAACTAGTACTGGAATCTCCCTGAGTTAGGCCATAAAAAAGAGAGAAAGCAACTAGGATAGCAAAGCCCAAGACCCATGACACCAGCCCAGCAAAACTATGTGAGAGATATCCCCACGGGCAGCCAAACTGGAGCTGGTGGAGACACACCACCAATGTATCTGTGTGGGAGGATCTGGAAGGAAGGGAGAGGGGCCTCTGATGGCTCTGAGAGCAGAAAGACCTCGGAACTGCCAACAGGTCCTCCCCAAAAGTGGGACATTCCTATCCAGGGAGAGTAAGCCAACAGACATCTATACAGAGCGGTGAGACGGAAGCACATACTTCCCTGGAGAACTACCGCTCTGATGCTCCAGGGGCGGCGGGGAGCTTCTGTGTTAATTCCATTCTGACAAGGTGGACGCAGTCTATCCATGTAAAAATGGGGGGACAGGGGCGTCTGGGGGGCTCCGTCAGTGAAGCATCTGCCTTCGGCTCAGGTCATGATCTCAGGGTCCTGGGATTGAGCCCCACATCGGGCTCCCCGCTCAGAGGGGAGCCTGCTTCTCCCTTTCCCTCTGCAGCTCCCCCTCTCTGTCAGAAAAAGAAATAAAATCTTATTAAAAAAAAAAAAAATAGGGGGAGGAAAAGGAAAGCCGACCAAGAGCAGAGGTAGGTGAACGCTTGCCTTATAGGTATTAATATGAATTGTGAGTATAAAGATAATATTTCAAGTTCAATGTTCAAGGAGATGGCAAGAAGGGCAAAGAAGAGGTTATTCGCTAATTTCAAAAATGCTCAGAGTAGGAAACCAATAGATAATAGCCTGAAATAAAAAATGGTGGGTAGGTGTGTGTGTGTGGGGAGACTAGGCCATTATATAAAGACATCAGTCTAATGACAACCACCTGACCAAAAACATCCATCTTCCTAATTATGATGAGTCACCCACAAACACACACGCGTGTGTGTAAGAAACATGATGATAGGGTGTACTGATCAGTAGGACACACAGTCAAGTGAAAAAAGTATGTTTCATTTACCACTCTTTCCGAGAATGGAGACAAATTGGAGTATGTGCTCATATTAAATAATGGAAGAAAGAACCACAATATAAAACAAAAAATAAGTGTTACATATCTGGGGCGATATAGGGAGGGGAGCATAGGCACAGATTTTATACTTCCTTGAACATACATTTTGTAGATTTGACTCGGGAATCATGTAAATAGACATACTTATAAAACACAGCTAAATAAAATCCCTAAATATTGCTTTTAAAATGAAATAAAGAACCCACGTATCCTACTGGAGGAATGGCTATAGCTACGCATAATTTTAAAACAAAATTAAACAAAGGAGCCATCCTAGCAATTGTAAGATGAAGTAATTGCACCTGTGAATCTAGTTAGAGGCGGTGTGACAAAGAGAGGAACTGTCCCAAGTGATTTTAAAACAGTATTTTGAACATCCTTGTGAGATATGTCAGGAAGACAAATAGAACTGCGACAAAATGATCCTAAAATGCGTTGGGTAATCAGGTTATTTGTGGTAGTGTTGTTATCCTGAGGCGGGAATATGGGTTGTGCGGGATCAAGCTGAGAAGTCATGATAGGGTTGCCAAGAACAGGGATTTAGTTTGAGAAAAAGGAGATAAAGATGAAAGATAGACAGGGTCACGTCAAAACATTTTGTCCTGAACTTGAATCAGACATATCGATATCAGCGCGTGATGTATTTCATCTTTAAAAAATGTACACAAATATCGTAGTTCTAGCCATCTCAATGATCACGCTGATGTTCAGATTACCAAACACCATTTCCCACTAGAAGGAATCATGGCTCCTTGGAGCAATGACTGATTCCAGATCTGGAGCAACAAACACAAGCCAAACCTTGAGTATCTTGTCTTATCAGAAAGTCGAGACACTAACATAGACCCTTAGGGTCATGTCACAAGGACTCAATAGCCCACTGGCAACAAGCTCCCACTTACCAAAGATGAGACGAGTTGAGCTTCGACAAGAATAAGAATATCAACGGATTTAAATAATCAAACATACCTAAATCCATGAGTTCATAATAACATTAAAAGAAAAAAAAAAAGACTGTTTTGGGGAGGAAAGCCAGTGAAACAACTCACTGTGAAAACTGGTTTTAAAAAGTGGTAAATGAAGGGACAGAATCAAATATTCACCCTGCCTTCCGTATGAATTGTTCCTCAGGGTAACCAAATTTATTTTCTCTTCATAGTTATTCAGCTAATGGTTTCCATGCTGGCTGTGGAGCACGCTCATAAGTAAGTAAGTAACTAAATGAATAAATAAATTTATTCAGCTAATAATTGAACAAGAAATAATAGAATTAGAGTATCACTTCACTGCAATCACTAATGAAATGAGAATCAGGCCAAGATTATCAATAGTTGCTTACGTTGTACAGAGAGACACAACCAGCTATCATTCACCCCTGGAGATTAAAAGTATCCTCCATAAGGAAACAAATCAGACTCTTATAGAAAATACAGGAAGACAGAGGATCGTGGGACATGACATCCAGGGATACAGTTGGCAATTTCGGGCTCTAGGATTCTCTACAGAACAAATAACTTGTTTGTTTGTTTGTTTGTTTTTATAAATATAAGTAAATTGTTTTGGAAGATAATTAAAAAAAGAAACGGAAGGAGAAAGTATAGTTTAGAAGAGTCATGGGGCTCCTGGGTGGCTCAGTCAGTTAAGCATCTGCCTTCGGCTCAGGTCATGATCCCAGGGTCCTGGGATTGAGTCCCACACCAAGCTCCCTGCTCAGCAGGGAGTCGGCTTCTCCCTCTGACCCTCCCCCTGCTCGTGTGCTGGCGCGCTCTCTCAAATAAATAAATAAATAAAATCTTCAAAAAGAAATAAAAATAAAAGAGTCTCAAAAGACATCTGACCAGATCATATTATATGGACTTTATATGGATCTTGACTCAAATACACTGTAACAGGAAATCATTTTCTGAGACCATGGAAGAGATACGGATACTGTGAATATTTGATTACATTGTATACTATAAGGTATGATAATGCTATGATGGGTTTTTAATTTTTATAAAGAATGCAGATCTCTTAGAGGTACATACTGAATTATTACAGATGAAATGATATGATACGTGGGGTTTGCTTCAATAACATGAAAGAGTAGAGGGGTGTCCTGGGGTATGGATGGCTGACTGGCCATGAGCGGGGACGGTTGAAGCTGGGTGATGGGAATATGGGTTGACTACACTTTTCTCAACACTTATGATCCCTTTCAAGATTTTCCATAACAAAATGTTTCCAAAACAACCCGCAGCCATAAGGGACCAGTAATAATGGTAGTGGTTTCCTTAGCTTGACCAGGATTCAGTCCACTCTTCTTGTAATGGCCGCCAGATGTCCTTTGCAGAGCCAACCTCTCCAACTCTTAGACCCTAAAACTCCAGGTAGGGCTGATCCCATCTTCATCACATGACCCAGACCTGCCCCCTCCCCCCCAGCCCCCGGGGCATAGTCTACTCCCCGAGGGCCAGTGATTTATTTAGGGGTCAACAGTCACCGTACAGGGCCAGTAAATGCCCTGTCTGGGAAGCTGGTTTAGATTTTTGTGGGAAATGGTGGGCCTTCACCCCCTTGAATTGTTAGGCTGGTGACATGCAAGCCTAGAGGTCTGGATTGGCCTCACCACTACTCGGAGAGAGCTCTCCTAAAGAAGCGAACACAGAAAGTGGGCCGAGGCCAAAGATGGAGGGCAAAGGACTCCTGTCACCGATGGGTTTCAACACCTGACTCCCCTTGGGCCTGACCAGCTCCACCCTAGATCCATTTGGAGTTCCATCAGACACTAGGATCCACTTTTTTTGCTTAAGCCAGTTTGAATTACGTTCCACTTCTGCCTAGAAAGGCTCTTACTAATCACAGCTATGCTACTTTTAAGACCTACTGTATATTTGAGAGACCAAAGAAAGGGACTTCATGGAGAAAAGAAAACAAATTACAAAGGAAGGCCACCTTTAAGGGCCTCCCACATATTGCATTACTTCGTAAAATAATGGAAACCGGTACCTCACTGTGTTTAAGACACATAATATATGCAGGAAATTAAAGGGCGAGAAATGTGAGTTTTTAAAAAAATTGTCACACTTCTAGAAGCTTTCCCCAGACTTCGTAGGTTTTACTATAAATCCCAAGAGAGGTTTCTTTTGTTATTGTGTTTGGCTATTCAGTTTTGAAATTACCAAGCTCCTAGTCACCCAGATATCCTGAAGTGCTCTATGAGAAAGAACATTCCCTGTTATTTCCAGAATTCAGAGTGAGCTGATACTGTTGATTGGGTTCAATGAGGAACAGTCTGTTCCACCTCTAATATCCTTGATTTAACATTAAATATAAATGAAAACACCCTGGGGCAGAGTTTCAGAGCGTGTGATGGAAATTTAGCTCTGACATGCTTCTTGTAAAAACCCAAGAAGGCTCAGCCCACAGAGTAATCCCATTTATTAGGCACAGAGATGTTGACTATTTTGTGCATAAATATATAAATAGATAGCAGCAAGGAACTAAAAGGAAAAGAAGTGTGTCTAATAGTGGTAAGTTCTCATACGGGGAGGAAGTAACAAATCTTCTGTTTTCTGGGTCCTTTATTATTTGATCTAGAATCACTAACAAATTTTGCCTTGGTTGTTTAAATGGGGAATACAAGAAAGCAAAGATGTTGAAATTGAAATGAAATCTTGTTTAGAATAATAATATATTACACATGCTTCTGTCTAAACGCCAAGATCCACAATTTTGGGGGTACTTTTCTGTCTAAACACATGTAACTTACGGAGTAAATGAGTTTATATTTCGTCTTTTAAGTTGTAATCAAATGGCTTATTAACTGCTTTTAAATGTCTACTATGTGGTGCGTATAATTTGGTACACTTAATAAAGACTGATTTATAATATACAGGATACTCATAAGCCAAAATGTTGAAATAAAAGCTGATTTGAAAGATTTTTTGTTTAATTTATTTGACAGAGACAGAGAGAACATGCGCGCGAGTGTGGGCGAGGGGCAGAGGGAGAGGGAGAAGGAGAGGATCGCAAGCACACTCCCTGCTGAGGGCAGAGCCAATGCGGGGCTTGATCCTACAACCCGGAGATCATGATCTGAGCCGAAACCAAGAGTCGAATGCTCAACCAACTGAGCCTCCCAGGAGCCCCAGTTGCTGATTTGATACACACAAGCTCATATGCTTGCATGGAGAATCAAAAAGCATTTCGGAGTGGGCAAACGGCCTTCAAGAAAATCTTCCTTTTCCTTGTGTGTGCATTTTGTCCAACCTAAGAAAAAGACTAGGTAGCGTGTACAGAATTTTAACTCCCTAACATTAGCTGTCAAAAACATCCTTTAAAAAAAATAGATTTCTACTTAATGTATCTCTACTCTGAACTCCCTCCCAGTGGCCTGGTGGGAAGCATATTCTCAGTTGTGTCTGGGGAGAGTTCCCTTCTTGCCCAGGTTATGGGAGGGTCCTGGGGACGTTACTCAGCTCTCACCGTTCAGGAAGGGTGCTCTGGTGCTAATCCACACAGCCACCAGAGATGGGTCTGCTCAGTGTTCAAGGGTCCCTCAGATACCAAGGGACAGCATGGAGTAATGGACGGTACATACCGTAGATGGACATGGGACTGACTTCCTGGCTTCATCAAGTATTGCTCAACTGACCTTGGGCAAATCACAGAACTCCGCTAGCACAGCACAGAGCCCAGCAGACACTCAGCATGACTTGAACCCTGTTTTCTTAACTAGAAATGAGTCTAATGACTCCCAGTCACAGAGAAGTGCTAGGATTTGGTGTGTGGGGCCCAGGGGTGGGCTTAAGAAATGGTGGTGGTTCCACGTTTCCTTGTTTGAAAAACTGTGGTTCGAGTGCCTCTTTGAGCAGCTTTGGTTTGCTTGAAGAAACAAGCTAGCAAAAGAGAGGCAAAGGAGTACAAAATCTCTCCTTGCATCTTAGTTGTGCAAAGAATCCTTTTCCGCCTGAGATTTACAAGCCAATACATTTTTTATAGATCCTATTTATAATGAAAATTCACGGTCTCACCGTTTAGTTTATGAACATGGGGTCTCTGCTACCACAACCATCTGGACTCCCAGCAGGGAGAGGGTGGTTTTTGATGATTGCTGTCTCCCTGCTCTGTGCTCTGTTGCCTGGGAACAGGGACAGGACTTGCCTCATTACCTCCCCTCCTCTCTTCTCCATCATTTCGTGGATATTTTCCCATCTTTGGACATTCCCACTCACTGGGGAACCATTCATCTGCAGGAATTTGAAATTACACCCTCTTGAGAAAAAGGGGAGAGGAGTCTACTCCTGATCATAGCATGCTTAAGATGGCAAGATTTCATAAGTATCATCTCCAGTGGCCCTCAATGGGGCGAGAATGTCCCTGATTATTGGGGAGCACCACCGGGGGGTAGTGGATGAGGCGCCAGATGTCAAATGTCCTTCCATTCAAGGACAGACCTGGACAATGAAGCATGGCCTCACACAAAACGCCTATGATCCTCCATCACAAACTTTTGGGGCTGTGACATGCCCAACTTCACAGAGCTAGTTGGGAGACGCCTGGGGAAGAACCCTGATCTTTTCTCTCCCACATGCAGGTCGATCTCATGCTCCCACGTTCGGCATCTTCATGACCAGGGGGCACGAGGCGATTACATAGCACCGATGCCGATTCAGTCAGGAAGGGAGGATGTTTATCTGCCAGTTCACATGTAAGCAATGCATATCAGGCATAAAGAGGACCATAAAAAAGCCCACGCTGCGTTTTCTTAGAGAAAAGAGAAATTTAATGTACACTAGAGGTCACTGTAATTATGGACATAAATGTAACGCTGGTTATGCTGGGTATGGGATCGGACACTGCGGTGGGGCCAAGGGGCAGTTTAATTCCAGAATGGTAACTTGAACCACTTACTAAATACCCCCATTCCAAATCTATGAGCAGGCGGCAAGGTGATGTGAAGAGACTGAGGCCAATGAAGTCAGGAAAAGTGAGGCAGTGAGCCGAGCTGGTGAAGGATGCGGATGTTTGGAACATGGGTGTCAAGACTAAAATCAACACATATGCAAAGGCACGAGACAAACCATGGACCTGCTGCTGACATGACGGCTGAAAAGGTTATGAACTTGCTTAGATTTGATTAAAGGAATAATGAAACGAATCGTACGTAATCATGTAAAAGGCAGGTCCATATTAAATTCCCTGGCAGAGGTACTCCTGAAAACATGTATTTCTATTCAGTTTTGTGTTGGGCACTGCACCAGGCACGAAGGCTAGCCTAACGAATAAAAGAGGATCTGAGCCCAAAGTGACAGTGTGCTCCTCAAACCCGCTCCCTCCACGGACGGGGCGCATAGCTGGACCGCGCGGAGCTTCCAGCGCAGGGAGATTCATCCACGTGGGGGACTTCCTACCAAAGGAAGGGGAGTGGAAGTGCTGTATACCCCCAACCCCTCCTTCCAGGCCTGGCCCAGCAAACGCTTACCTCTCTGCTGTATGACAAGGACAAAGCCGGGCTGCATGCTGAAGACAGCAGAGTCGCAGAACAGGTAGGGTCTGGGTTGGGTCCCTGGATTTCCCCCACCCCACCCCCTGCCCTCCCCACCGGAAGGGGAACTGTCCACCAATCAGGAGGACTCATTACGGACTCTATGTCATTAACAAATTCCCATTGTGACTGAAGCACTGTACGTTTGGGGTTTGTTATAGCGGCTAGTGTCCTCCTAATCCGGGTCCTCATCCCTAAGAAACACAGACTAGTGACAGAGACCGACAAGTTCACAAATACGGATAACCTGGTGTGGTACAGATTATAATAAAGATCTCTGTACATTTCAGTGGATCAAGATCCGGGAGTAATTAAGTTTGGGGGCTGACTGGGGAGGATAAGGGAAAGCAATACAGAAATCTGTGATGTTTATCTGTTTGCTTGTTTCCTTATTTTTTTTTGCCATCACTCCACTTTCCAAAAAGGATTTTAGGTGGCCACAGAGTTCATCATATCGGCTTTATTTTTATTATTTTTGCTAGCAAAAAAAGCCCCCAGCACCCTCTGCTTCATTGCTCTGCCTCTCAGGTCCTCTTATCTTCAGAACAGGTCTTGAAGTTTCATTGGTTTAAGTCGGAGGGCCAGCAGACAACAGCCTGGGGGCTAAATCTGTCCTTCTCTGTTTCTGTAAACAAAGTTTTATTGGAACACAGCCACATTCATTTGTTTACATATTATTTATGGCTGCTTCTGTGCCATAATGGCAGAATTGGGCTGTTGTGACAGAGACCATATGGCCCTCAAAGCCTAAAATATGCACAACCTGGTCCTTTGCAGAAAACACTTGCCGACCCCTGATTTAGGTCATTCCTAACCTAGTCTTAACCTCAGCAGGGCACATGCCAAGAGCCCTCAGATCTGCCCCCACTCCCTTCCCCCTTATGACACGACACTGAAATCCCTCTTGTTCCAGCCACCACTTCATCAACCTGCTGCACACCTGTGTGGATCCCTGAGTCAAGTTCACTGATCATCACTGCTGGGTTCTAGTGCCCTAGAGGTGAGCCTTGGCTACCTTTGCCAACAAATCCTGGGGGCTTTCTGGGCTTTTGCATCATTCCCCAAGTTAAGTTATCTTCATCCTAAAAGACTAAATTTCTAAAAAAAAAAAAAAAAAAAAAAAAAAGACTCAATTTCTGCTCAGGTTCCTCTCTTTGGTTTTGACTGAGTATCTGGACTGTGCTCCAATCCCCGGCTCTGCAATTTCACGAGCATTAATGAGAACATCTGACACAACGACCTGCCTGATTACAAGTCACCAAGTGCTCTGGCATACATGATCTCATTCTGGTTTATCTAATTCTTACAATTGTATAAGCTAGATCTCCATTTTATGGCTCAAGAAACAGGATGATGTAAACGAAGTCTGCACCCAGGCACAGCAAACCCATGTCGGACGTAGCATTTGTATGCACCTTTTTCTGATTTCTATGCCACATGTCTTTTCATCAGGTTAGCAGGATAGTATTCTGAAATATTCACCAATGTCCCCCTCTCACCTCCATGCCCTCCCTGCTCATTTCTTGGCTCTGCTCGATCCGCTCTATTCCTCTGCTTGTTTGGTCAGTCAGACCACACACCAATCATCCCCCCTGGACATGGTCTTGACAGAGGTGATAAAATATCTCGGTTCTAGGAACTGAGGGTAAAAAATAAGGCTAGGAAGGACATTCAACAAAGCTGAGAAAGGCTTACCCCTCTCCAGCATGGGGACCGGTCAGAGGATGGGGAGACAGAGTGAGTCTTAAGGCATGCAGAAGAGCACCAAACTGGGGGTGCCTGTGAAAGAGCAGGCATCCTCCCCCTCTTTTCAGAAGCTTATCCTCCAGGAAGATTCCACTGGGAACCCCCAAACAGTCTGGTGGAATGAAAGAGTACAATGACCTGTGCCTTCTTTTGTGATGTGACAAGATCCTGGAGGAAATGAGCCCTAGAGAGGAGTCCATGTCCCAGCATGGCGCAGGAGGGGCAAGTGCACCCAAGATGGCAGACAAGTGGCCGAGGAAGTGCTGATAGCGGTGAACGAGGGATGCCATAGTAGCTCCCTGCCAAGGTGAATGACCGCAGGCGGGCCAGATGGGCACAAAGGTATCTCGGCAAATTCTAGTAAGATGGAAGATGCGGGCGGAGTGGATCCGCTTCGCCTCTCCCAGTGCCTCCTCCTGTTCAAGCAACCCTCCCGATGGAGATGCAGCACTGTGGAAAATGGGACGAGCTGACCATACACTAGGATAGGGACTGGGAAAAATGTGGATTATTATACATAATAGATAAATAACGGTACACTTCTGGGGTGCCAGGCTGGCTCAGTTCAGGAGAGCATGTGACTCCTGATCTTGGGGTTGTGAGTTCAAGCCCCATGTTGGGCACAGAGCTTACTTAAAAAAGAAAAAAAAAAAAAGAGAGATATGCTTCTTGCACATCTGAGCATGTGGTCTGAGATTCTTGCCCATCCACTGTGCTGGCTGCATAGAGAGGTTTGGGTGCTGAGCTCCTGAGACCTTCTACCAAAATCTCTAGGAAATGAGGCTTCTGTTTGGTCCTGGGTATGTTCTGACTGCAGGCTCACTGGGATGTGTTTTTTGTTTGTTTGTTTTTATCTTTTCAGCCACTTCTAGAAAGTGTGTGGAATAACTTATCAATTTGTATTTCTAAAGGATCACCAGAATGGCACAGGGCCAATAATCATCTTCTACCCTTTTCTCTTCATGTAGAAAAGATGCTAAGACATTCAGTAGTGTCAGCCATACGAGATCACTGAAAATAGGCCCTGGTTGAAATTTTTTTCCCTTTTCTTCAATCTTCGACATCCATTTGCCAGACTTGAGTTGCACAAAAGAATGTACAGTAATTTAGGAGAGATCTAGTGAGAGACTAGGAGATGCTCATCACCAAAATGTAAGGGAAGTTGCAATAATCTGGATGAAACCATTTTTCTTATTAATTTTCATTGTAACCTTTATGAACTATGGACTCAAATCACTTTTTCTACTTTGTCCTTATTAGAAGGTTTTCCCACACATTCCATTTTCTAGAACCGCTGACCTCTCTCTCCCCAGGCTCTGTAATTTGCAAATGTCAGAAAACGTGTACCCTGCAAGTGTGTATTAGGTGAGTCTACAATGTGTCGTGTCAGCATACCAAGGGGCTGTTCTTTTCTGTTTTCACTGAAATTGCTTGCCGGTCTTAACTCTAATAAGGCCTTATCATATCATACGTCGTCATGCATATTTTATATGCCTGATGCTCGGTGGATGCTCTCTGCTTTGTTATTTTACTAAGCAGCATTGTGATGCATCTAAACCCAGCTGAAATTAGACGGGAAGGTGACCCTCCTAATAGATTCTTTTGCAGACACAGTGCCCCTGGAACATGATCTGATTTGGCTTTCCATTATAATTTGGGTGAGGAGAGACTGATAAAAAGACAGAGGGGCTGAGATCTAATTTTTAGATGGGTCCCTTCTAAATGGTTTCTCTTGCTCTTGCCTAGCTCCCACCGACGGCGACAAGCAGGTACTCCTGGGCACTTCCTGCTAAAATCAAAGCAAATGCTTGGCAAACCTGGGATAGGAGACAGGCTCTGTGCACATAATTCAAAAACGGAGGTGCTCAGACCCACGATCTAGAGGCCAAATCCAGCTCCGTTGTTTGATGGGCCCACCAAGTGAAGACTTGATAACTAGGTTTGGTCCCCTTTGAACCGACAGGGCCCCGGTAATTCCTATTGGCTTATTCCACCCCCACTGCGTGCCTCCCTACTTGCCCTGAGCAACTGCTTTAACTTCTTTAAGCCCCCTTTTCCATTCTGTAATGGGGGTACAATAAACAATACTTGCTCATAGGGCTGCTGTAAGAAATACACATGATGAGCAGGTTAAGAGCGGTCACTAAGGAGGCAGAATGGGTTTCACCACACCACTTACTAGCTCGGGGATCTTGGGCGCATTCCTTAACCTTTCTGCACTTCAGGTTCCCCACCTGTAAATTAGAGGTCACCACTGTACCCACGAATCATTGTGAGGACTGAATGAGTTAATATACTAAATGTACACGGGACAGGGTACAGTAAGTGCTGTATAAGTGTTATCTGGTCTTAATACTAAGGGATGAAAGAGTGTAGCATGTAATAAGGACTGGCTACGTTTAACTCTCTTAGTTGGGATGCGACCAGTAATATTTTCTTCTTTTCTCCTGAAAGTCAAAAAAGTTACCTTTAAGAGCGAGTTATACGCAAAGCTTTCGCTTTGATTGTGGAAGTGAGTTGGCTCACTTGTTTTGTTGCGATGTTCCTGTTCCAGAAGGACACGAGTTCTGCTTTTCAGCGTTCTTGTTATAATTGTTGGAAGGATCTTCCCGGCCTTAGAAAGCAATTTGTACATTGCTTGGCGTGTGTTTATACATATTAGTTACTTAGGCAAAAGGAATGCCACTGAAAATTAGTGTTTGTCCTTCGTGAATTAAAGTGATGATGAGTAATTTATCATCTATTCTTATTCTTATTCTAGGTACTTATTGGAAGAACCCTAATGCTCCCCAGAAAAGCTCTCCAGTCACAGGACATTAGTTTGGAAGGGATGACGCGTCTAATAGATGTGGACAATCTTCTCTAGATGTGGCTGGAGCTATAGCACAGCTCATTAATTAGATCAGCAGGCATAATCAAACTAGGTAGTGAGAGAAGACAGATGGAGGGATAGTCAGCCGCCTCATCGCAGGGGATGGGAGAAGGGGAACTAGCTTCCAGTTTGACCCTCGTGCCTTCTCATCATGGGGGTGGGCAGCCCTCGGCTTTCACTGCCATGACGGAAAGGGGTAAGACCGAGCTGCTCACATGCCTGGCTCTTCAATGTTGCCTTCGGATGGAGACAAAGGGAAAGGAAGGGAGCCAGCACTTTCAGGGTCTGCTGCCAGGGCTCAAAAAACCGGGATTGGCCTCCAGGGGGGTCGAGAAACATTCTGACACTATATGCAAAACTGTGTGTGCCTGTGGATTCTTCTGGGTGGAGGCGTAGGTCCACGCTCTTCATCCAATTCTCAGATGGATCTTGAACCCCAAAAGAAATATGCCTCCAGTCTAACCCAAGCCAGGAGCTTTGCTGCTGCCTTAAAGGGGTGACTGCGGGAGGGCAGGACCAAATTTTGACGTTGTGGTTTAGGATGGCCATATGGGCAATGGATATTTCTCTATCTGCAGGTTGGAAAGTAAGTGTCCATCAGGAGGGTCTGGGGTTTCCGGGGACGAAGGAAAGATGTATTTGACAAACCTCTCTCCAGCCATGAACCTGCCCTTCCACTCAGGGTCCACAGCTACCCGTTGCCACTTCATTACATTCCTGCACATCCCCATCCATCCTCATCAAGCATTCCCCCCAAACACTACCCTCCGCTGCAGCCTTGCAACACTCATAAATACAGTGCAATTAGCTGGAAGTCTCCTCCCTAAGTGCAAGAATCATGTCTTTGGTATTTATGCATGGCCAGTACCCTACCCGTCATCTGCTACCTAGTTAATGCTCAATAATTGTTTGTTGAAGTCAAACGAATTCAAGTGGGTTGGCTACCCTTGAGGAATGGGGCATGATTCATGATGTCTATGAGCAATTATACTCCATAGTTTTCAAAAATGAAATTTTGGAAACTGTTTCAAGTTAATTTGTCTAATTATGAAAAGCCAAGGGAAATTATCCGTGGATACTTCTAAAGAAGAAAGATATGGTAATTTGCAAAGGGCACAAATTCTGCAGAGATTTTGCTCCTCAGCCACTACAAAGTATGAGAGAGTGAAGAACTTAGAAAACTGTGAAATGAACAGATCTCATCTAATTTCAGTGCAGCAATTATAGCTCTTCCCGAGGATACATGAAAAAACCCAAATGTGGTTACTATAGTAGTAAATTGGTCTCCAAGAAACTCCTTCATTTTCTCTAGAAAAATAAATAATTTTCTATCATAGAGCAACCAAATGATAAGAAAAATAACCCACAAAGAAACACAAATGTATCTGGAAAGAAAAAAAAAAAAAAGACCGGCAAGCAAATGCCATGGTGGGAGAAAAAAAGACTAAAGAGCGAATTTTACAGGGTTATTAACATGATGAGTGTTGTTCCAAATTCCTTAGTGGCAAAGAAAATGGGGTATTTTATTAAATAGAAAGGGAATTTATCTTGTGTAAGATACAGACATTAAAACACATATCGGCCCAGAAGCCCAGGGACGATGTTACGCGAGCTACATTTTTAGGTTAGTACACATATGGCAGACAGATGACTAAGCTGATGGGAAGGCACGGCAAGATTTTCTAATACTTGAACTTCTTCATTAGTGAGAAATGCATTATTTCCAAATTTCGGTGTAGTGAGTTGGAAGGTTATCAGCCACAGTAGGAACTCCACGACCGACTGCATTTCATCTCCGCGAACTGCACCGTGTTACTGTATGAGGCTTTCTTTGGTTAAAAGAAAGCACCTTGTTACTTTTAATACAGATAAATGGATTGCACGGAGATTAAAGGGAGCAACCTTGAGGATTGTGGGGGCATGTTCACCATCTCAATGGCATCCAGGGCAACGTGTTTTTCTCACTAGCAACATCCCTTTGAATCTGACAAAATTCCCCCAAGGGTTCGCTGTGGGGTCTTGTCTGTCTCGAGGAGGTCCAACTTGAAGAGGCATCACTAGCCATGGTGGCGAGGACCGTTGGCTCCCTGAGGGCTGGGCACTGTCTCAGCCCTCCCTGTGTCTGGGGCCTTTGCTCTGTGTCCCGCATACACAGTGGCTGCCTGATCAACACGGGTTTCCTGAGAGGTGGACCCCTTAGCTGACACTCACACTCGCAGAACGTTGAGCTGAAGAAGGGGCTGGGGGAAACCAAGCAGATCGGGAGGTTTCACAGAGCACTCCTCGGAGTCCACGCGCTCACTCAACACATTGTCACCGAGCACCTCCTATGCACCCGGCTTTGGAGCAGGCCACGGGGACACGGAAGGGGACAACACAGACAGGGTCTCTTTTCTCACAGGACTCAGGATCCAGGTCACCCAATTCCACCACACCCAGCTACATGCCGGATGTAAACTGTGTCCTTGTCACGCATCAGTGAGACAGCAGCGAAGAGACTCAGGCCACATCCTAAAGTGAGCGGCAAACAAGTGGGACCCCCCCAGAACTTTCCAGGAAGAGGCACAATGTGATCTGCTACTGTTAGCCAGCACCTCCTCCCCCCCACCCCCCTGCAGTCCACGTAAGGAGCTGAAAGAGGGAACTTCGGCGTTGTCAGAAGGGCCGAGATCCGGGGAGAGGTGACCTCCTGTCCTCTGGGATGGGGTCAAGCACACAACCTGAAGGGTAGCTGGTCTTGCTGATGCCAGGCCCCTGCGCATGGCACTGGGCAGTGGGGTGGTTCCTCAGAATGCCCTCCTTTCCTGCCTCCAGAGAATTCATGGGACAGCCGGCTTGTAGGGACCAATGATACCAAGGGAGTCGCCAGCCAGGGCCAGTCGGGCAGCAGCCGCCGCTGGCCAAGAGGGGGCTCTAACTGCAGATGGTTTGGCAAGAAGACCTCGGCTCTCTCCTACTGCCCTGCGACCTCTGACCCCGGGGGGGCTGGCCTCCACAGGTGAATGGGAGTTTTAGGCACCCGAAGGATTTCATGAGGTTTAAAAAGCACACACCGCTTTCCACGTCAAACGCCACAACCTCTTGATCAAGAATGTGGGCATGTTGCAGCAATCACCAACGAAAATGCCCTTAGTTACTTCAGTATCTCCTATAAGAGGGGTTGACAAACTTCTCCTCTCAAGGGCCAGATGGGTGTCGGTCACAAGTAGTCAGCTCTGCTACTGGAGGGAGAAAACACTCTGAGACGACACAGAAATGGCTGCGTGTGACTGTTGGCACGTTATTTATGGACTCTGGACCCTGAATTTCACATGGATTGCATGTGTCACAAAATATTCCTCTTTTATTTTTTCCCCCAGCCATTTAAAAATGGCACAGACCATTCTTAGCTCATGGGCTGTGCAGAAGCAGGCGGAAGGCTGGATGTGGACTGCGAGCTGTTGCTCATTTAGTCAACTCATCTTTGCTGTGCCCCGTTACATGGAACGATCTCCAGAGACTGTGTTCAAGGTGAGGTCATTTTCTTCCAAATGCATTAATGCAGAAGGAAAAGATTTTCTGAAAAAGCTCTCTGAAGATGCCCCTGTAGGGTTGCTGGGAAATGGTGGCACTTTCAGACAGCGTGTGCTATGTCTCTGTCCTGCAGCAAGCAAGTCAGACCCAGCACACCCAAACACGGGTATCTTCGTTCTTCTACCACCCTCCGGGGACACAGACTGACAGAACCGATTGCAGGGGGGGTGTGCCCAGGGGAGAAAAAAAGAAGCCCGTGGCCCGCCATCAGGCCGGAACAAGGCACTTCAGGACGCAGGCCTACATAAGGCTTAGAGCCTGCCTGGATGACGTCCGTCCCTGCTGACAACCACAAGCATCTCAACAGAGAAGTGGCTCGAAATGGTAACACTGCAGCTCCCTCCCTGGGGCCTGACAATACAGAGTTACCCGTGATTTTTGCATTCCTGGCCCCCAGGAAAATGGGAGGTGTCACCAGGTCTCACTCCTGATGCAGGGTGAGTCTGACACGAACCTCAGTGCCCGCTCACGAGGGAGAACCCTTGGGAGATGTGGACGCCCCATGGGGACTTGGTCGGCCAGCTGCAAAGGCTCCATGCTATTGGGGCTACACTGAAAAGCGGCCAAGCCTTCCGGAACTGAGAGGTTTCCCAGGATGTGGGCCTTGCTGGGCTCAAACTGGAAATGCTGCTCACCCTAAAAGTGAGCCTCCTCTATTTCTATTTCTCTGTCTTCTTACCCCTCTCCCAGTCCTTCCAAGGAAGCAGGACCCTCCAGTGCTTCTTTGTGAAGCAGAAGCTGAACAAAGCTTGGGAAAGAAACTTTCCCTGGAAAACCCCTGAAACGCTCCGCTTAAGGCCTTTCCAAAGTGCAGATGTACTTTTTGTAATGAAAGAGCATAAATGTTAGAAGATCTCCTTCTCAGTTTAAAATGTTCCGATAGCTTTAGCTTCTGCTTCAGTCTTGCTTGAAAAAAAAAAAAAATCAGTTTATAAAAGACAAGTGTCACACACTCATTATCCCTTAACACCCCCGGAGCACAAGCGGATCTGCTCATACAATAGACATAGCTTCATTTCGAACTTCTAACGACCCCTTTTTACCCTAAGTACACTGTGGGAGAGGAACTCCAGTGAGCTTCAAGAGTCTCTTGAATAATATTTTAACATCACATAAAACAGATTTTTCTGGTGCTCCACTAAGAATATCACACAACAAATTATTTACATCTACGATCAAGCTAAGCCAATAAACCAAAAGCACATTTTTAAACCGTCATAGCTTTGACCTAATTATCCTTTTGCTTTGGTTGATGCTTTCACAATTCAGTAATGAATCACTCAGTCAAGTATGGAAAATCAGTGAACTCTATGTTTGCATATCCATGGGATTATATAAAATTACTCATCGCTTATACAGAATTCAGGTATTGCATTTTGATCTCCTCAATTAGGCAGTATCAATGTGTCAGTAAGTCTGGAAGGGGGAAAAAAATGCAACCTTTGGATATAGCAATGGAAGTAGGAGCCAAAGAGCGTTCCAGCCGAAGCCTATGCACCTTGGCTGTTAACACAGAATGGGCGATTGGGTGTTTCGTGCTTAGGGGGCATGCGTTTTAATGTTAAGAGGTCGGTGTTGCCGGCACCCTCGAGGTGAATGCGTGGGCTCGTGTTACTGCCCTACACTAGCTCACAGGAAGCCCCTCCTCCATGGGACGAGGTCTCCGACCTGTGTATCAGCCCTCGCAGCAGAACAGGGCCCAGGGGAGTGAGTCACGCACCTGACCAGGTCGATGACCCGCTCCCTTGGCGCAGCGCTGACTGGCTCATCGTTAATCATTACGATCTGATCTCCCGGGATCAGCTTGCCTTCGGAGGGGCCACCTGGAGACAAAGGAGAGCGAAGCGCAGGTGAGAAGACCATGGCCAATCCATCCGTGTCCTCCTTGCCCCATCACCATTCACTGTAAGCACCTGGCGCTGTCTGCCAAAACCCCAATCCTGCTGGCACATTAGAAAGACCTGGGGAGGGGTGCCTGGCCAGTTTGGTCGGTAGAGCACAGGAATCTTGATCTCGGGGTCATGAGTTCAAGCCCCATGTTGGAAGTAGAGCTTATTAAAAAAGAGAGAGAGAGAGAGAGAGAGAGAGAGAGAGAGAGAGAGAGAAAGAATGAACTGGGGAGCTCTGGATAAACTCCAGAGGCCCAGGCTACACCCCGGCCAATTAAATCAGAATCTTTGGAGGTGGGAATCAGGCATCGGCATTTCTCTAGAACTTCCCCGGCAGGCTTGAGACACAGCAGCCTAGGAGAGCTCACACTTTAATGGACACACGCAACCCCGGGGGCCCTGTTACCCTGCAGACCGATTCAGTAGATTTGGAGGAGCAACGGGTGAGGTACCGCACTTCTCACCAGCTCCCAGGGGCTCCGGATGCTGCTGGTCAACCGAATATACTTTGAGCATGGAAGCCCCCAAAAGAAGGGTATTGCCCCAGAGGGATGGCCAACCAGCTATGTAGACGGCCTGCAGCCAAAGCCGCCATCACCTGGGCGCACCTGGATTTGAACAAAGTTGCATTTATTTACTTGGCACAACTAGGGAGGCCACATACTGTGGGGAACCGTGAGGCAGCAAGCACATCAGAGGAAGGACTGACACGATGGGGCCTGTGTTATGTGCTTCCGGGGAGGGGTCAAGCTGTGGGGGCGTCGTCCTCATTCTTGTCTAGAAGGTGGGGGCAAGGAAGGAGAGCAAAAGCTGGGATTGTTCAGGAAGCAACAGACAGTCCTATCAGCTGGGGGGATGCGGCTCTTTGGTCATTTCTGTGGCTGGGACCGCGGCAGGGACCGAGCCTGGGTGCGTGTGCCTGTGGTCACACGGGATGACAGAGGACTCTTGTGTTTGTCTCAATCCACCATAGTCTTTTCCATTGGGTTTTGCAAGGAGGTAGGGAGCTAATATTTGCTGAGCATTCATTATGTACCAGGCAAGGGGCTAGCTGCCTTGCCTAGAATCCCACTGGCCCTTAAAACCCCTTTCATATAATGAGACCGACCCCCCTCCCCCAGGCTCACACAGGTCCAAGAACTGGATTAAAGGGTAGAACCGGGTCGCAGTGTAGGTCTGTGGACTCTGCCAAGTTCAGGGTGACCGGCATCTCTTTTGAACTTGCTCCTATAATTTAAAAACTGGTCACTGCCAGGTCTCCCGACACATAAACTTAAAGCCACAACTGCATGAAGCATACATTGGTATTAAATTAAACCTATAAGTAAATATTTCAACCATCTCCATGTCTAATGTAATTACCTCCCGAATACTGATAGGGTACTATAATTTTCATTTTATTTCCAGGTCTGTCACTGGGTCATAGGTGCAGCTGAAACATGATCTCTCAAATATTATTGCAATTGCTTTATTTAGTAATTGAAATGAACACTTCACAGCCAGAGATGAGATCTCGAAGTAATTCAGATGCTTCCCACCCACCCACCCACCCAGACACTTGGCATATGTGTCACTGAAGCTGGAGCATAAACGAATCTTCTTTCTGGGTAGTAAAAAAGTAGGGAAAACCTTAATATTTCCTCATATCAGTGATGAAAAAATATCCATTTCAAGATGTGGGAACCGAGATTCAGTGTTTGCACACATAAGAAATTCTGAAAATCACTTGAGAGAGTTTACATATCCATTGGATTATTTGCAAACATTCACTCAAATTCAGTCCAACAAATGGTTAGAAATCAGATGCTGATCAAATACTGAAAAACGTTCGCACAAATTGGCTGATGGATGTTAACTACTTTCCTGGGAAAACCACTTGCAGATTAATAGGCCATACTTTTACACCTGACCCGTGCTTTTTGACCAAATGGAAATATTCTTGTTTAATCAAGCAACTTAAACCAAGAATTTCAGAGGGAAGCAAGACATAGTTCTTTCCAAAATACGAAGCCGAGGCACTCTTCAGAGAATCGTCTCGTGCCCCGTACTCTGAAGGCTGGGGTGTCTAGTATAGAAAATCTGGTCAGGCCACAGAAATCATCTGAGACCTCAGAAGAGTCATTTTTATGAACGACACGGTTTATTGGACCAGTATTTCCACACCTAAAAATGACTGGAAACGGTACTCTTTGACCTGTTTAACTTTTGTCCCCTGTTCTCAAAATCGTCGAAGATTAGGTGTTACTGTCTGACTAAGGAGAGTCCAGGGCAAAGAAGCCAAGAGGCTGGAGGAACGATGAGGCAATACAAGAAAATGGACAACAACACTCAGATCCCCTGTCAGCTCTGGGAAGGCCTCCTCTTTAAGAGCATCTCAGAACCAGAGATGTTATAGCGTCCCTCTATCAGAAAGCAGCATGCTCAAGGTCACCCCACTCAGGAAAAGATGTGTGCACACACACCTATCATACATTATATAGCTCATACATATGACACATAACATATGCACCCGCATGCACGGACCTGTCTCTTCCATGTACACATTAATAATGGTTCGCTCCGGGTGGTCGCAGCTCAGGCGATTCTGGGTTTTTTTTTTTAGCTTTCTCTATACGATCTATGTTGTGTGTTTTTTTTACAACGCATATGTGTTATTTTGTTATCATAGCAGGCGACAAATCTCTTTCATTTTAGGAATACAATTTTCAATAGCGTCAAGCTCAACAATCCCACACAGAGAACTGAGGTCGGACCTATGGCTAATAAAATAAAAAGCTTGGGCAAACAGGAAGAAGTTGTGTGGTGAGTCAGAGGTAGGAGAGAAAAGGAAGCCGATTCTTCCCTGTACGGGTCTGTAAGGTGGTTGACTGTGTTCACAGGGCTTACCCCGGGCCACATGATGTCAAAATAATGAAAAATGCAATCACCTTTTGAAATCTTTACTACTCACTAGATGCCTTTTATTCTCCTTAACTGGCAGACTCAGCAGCCCAGCTATTTTAGAGTTTAGTAATAATAACAATAAATATCTCTGGAATGAGAAGCAGGTAAAGCTGGTGCTCTTTTTTTACTTATTTATTTTTTTGAGTTTTTAAACTTTAATGCAGTTCAAATCAGCGTACCAGCTTCATTTCAGCTCCTTCCCTGCCAAACCTGGGGGCAGAGACTACGTCACTCTGGTGCCTTCTCTTTGTGTGGGATGACCAGGGTATTAGCACAGCCTAAGAGGCGGGGCAGAGGTGAGCTCCAAAGCCATCAAACCTGGGCAGTCTGCTGCCAGAGGCTGTGCTCCTTCCCACAGGACTGTTCTCCTCAGCCCTGCTCCTGACTTGCCAAATCCTGAGGAGGAACAGTATGGAAGGCAATTTCCTTTTGTGTGAAAATAAATCCAAAACGAGTCCATTAAAATAAGCTCGTAAGTACATATCATGAAGGAAGAAATCATTAAAAGAGCCTTGTTTCTGGAAAGGCCAGGGCAGCGCACTTCAGGCAATTGCACCCTAGAGCATTATGTTCAACCGTGTTGACGGTCGAACATCTGTATAGTCTAATGAGAAAGACTGAGGCAGAGGACATTAATGATCTGCTCATACTGTGGAATTTAAGGGATTTGCCCCATCGTCGATCAGTCAGCCATTACGGTATGACGAACTACCCTCCAATTCAGTAGGCTGTCTGACGGTCACTTCTTCTCAGGCCTGTGGGCCTTTCGGATGAGCACAGACCGGCTGACCTAGGCTAGGCTCTTCCCACGGCAGGGCAGGCTGTATATATCTCTATAGATGGCAGGCTGGTAGCACCCTGTGTCTATCTGGGGGCTCAGGCTGGAAAGGTAACAGCCACTTGAGGGAAACTCTCTTGTCACTTAGACCCAATAAAGAGGGTCAACTGTACAAGGACTTGTCAAGGCTCTGAGTGTCCTCTCTGCTAATATGCCGTTGGCCAAAGTCAGTGACCTGGTCCAGCTCAACGGCAGCGGGGTAGACAACTATCTGCTGTGGCCAGTGGGGAGAGAAGAGGGCATCTTCAAAAAAAACAGTCCAAGCGCTCAGACGACTAAAATCCTTCTGTGACTTCAGTGCCCCTTTCTGCTGTTGTTCACTAAGGGGTTTTATCGTGAACTTACTGAAATACAGTGCAGTGCCTGCCTCTTTTGATGTACATTCATACTTTAAGAAGTAGGTCATTTCCATGGTTACAAATGAAAGATCAGTGTTTTCCTAAGTCAAATGATATGATGCATTCGGCAGCTGAAACCCAGTTTGCAGAGCCCTTTGTGTCCCTCTGGTGGTCTGACTCTGTCCAGATGTTGGAAAAACTCAGCGAGTCTCCACGGCCCGACGCGGAGCCGTGTGAAACTTCTGGGACTGAGCGACAGTCGCTGGGGCAGGGTGTGGCGGGTGACCCCAGGAGACCAGGAGGGGGCCGGGTGCTTACCTGGTGTTACGGAGCGAACGACTACTGGCTTTTCACTCCCGGCCACGAAACCAAACCCTAGCACAGGGTCCCTCCTCATCTCCACCCTCCGAGGGGCTGGAGGGAGGATTTGGCAGCTCTCCAACCGAGGGTCGTCAAATGGGATGCCCTGT
The DNA here is from genome assembly GCF_003265705.2 of Callorhinus ursinus. Classification (NCBI taxonomy): domain Eukaryota; kingdom Metazoa; phylum Chordata; class Mammalia; order Carnivora; family Otariidae; genus Callorhinus; species Callorhinus ursinus. Next base: position 34,837,050 of record NW_027397078.1, read on the forward strand.
GTCATGTGACTGTGGGAAAAGCACACACAATGGAAAAGAGGCGTTAGTGTAAGCAGTTGGCAATGGCTTGGCAATCATATTCTCCCTCTTGTTTCCAAACTTTCGATTCTCTGCTTGGGAGAACGTGGGGAAGATGTGGGAAGGCACGCAGGCATGCTACTTGCGTGCCCTCCTGAATTCCTTGAAAACACCAGACCCACTTCTGCTTTAGGCCTTTGCACTGGCTGTTCCCCAAAGCGGGCATGCTGATCCTGCAGCTATGTGGGTGGCTCCCCCTCCCTGCTCTCCAGTTTCTCTGCTCAGGTGTGACCCTCTGGCCACACACACTGCAAGCCTGCTCCCCCACGCCCACATCCCCTTTACCCTCCTCTACTTTGTTGCTTGTAGCGCTAATCACTTGATAACGACCTATAGAATACACTTCTTGTTATTGTTTTGCTCGCCACACCAGAATGTAAGCTCCATGAGGGCAAGGGACTTCATTTCATTCGCTGATTCATCCCAGCTGCCTAGAACAGTACCTGTCGCAGAGCGGGTTTGCAATCAGTAAGTGAATGAATAAGTAGAGAAAGAGAGAATTCTTGGTTGAGCACTATCAATTTACAACCGATATGCCGAGAAAGAGCCTCAGAAGATTACTGATATTCAGCAAGTAGCATCTATGGCTTCTGGCTCCCGAGAAATTGAAGGGATGGGAATCATATTGGTGGTGATGGGTTATCCTGGTGTCAAACACATTCCCCCTTTCCAAAAAAGATGAGAATTGAAGTGATGGGAATCATATTGGTGGTGATGGGTTATCCTGGTGTCAGACACATTCCCCCTTTCCAAAAAAGATGAGAAACGAACTCCTGGCGTTTATATTCTGGAGAGATTTTCAACTGATTTAAATGAATCTCTTTGTTCACACCTAACTTCAGAAATTTTATCAATAATCTAAACTCAAGGGGCGCCTGGGTGGCTCAGTGGGTTAAGCGTCTGCCTTCGGCTCGGGTCATGATCCCGGGGTCCTGGGATCGAGCCCCGCATCGGGCTCCCTGCTCAGCGGGGAGCCTGCTTCTCCCTCTGCCTCTACCCCTCCCCACCACTTATGCTCTCTGTGATATGGATAAATAAAACCTTTATTTTTTTAAAAGATTTTATTTATTTATTTGAGAGAGAGAATGAGAGAGAGAGAGAGAGAGAGAGAGAGAGCACAAGGAGGGCGAGTGGGAGAGGGAGAAGCAGACTCCCCGCCAAGCAGGGAGCCCGATGCGGGGCTCGATCCTGGGACTCCGGGATCATGATCTGAGCCGAAGGCAGTCGCTTAAGCAACTGAGCCACCCAGGAGCCCCTAAATAAAATCTTTAAAAAAAAAATAATCTAAACTTGAAATATATATGGCGTTCAAAAATTTTCAAAATGCATCCGCAAATATCTCATTTGATGCACAAAACAAGCAGGGAATGATGGAGCCAGGCTGGTGTTCTTATGTTCATTATCCCAGGAAGGAAGCTGAAGTCAATAGTGGCTTATTGGCCCTCGGGGTCCATGCCTCGCATGCCAGAGTGTCGGGTCAAAACCCAACTCCCCGGACTCTTAACGAAGGCTTCGCTCACATACAGTAGCCAGGGTCGCCTTTTGTGAGGGGAGAGTTATTAGTTTGAATGCCAGAAACCTCCTTTTAAGGAATGTAAGGCACTGTTATTTCAATGACGTGGACTTCATTCAATGTTTTTGCTCTCTAATGTTCAATAATGAAAAGAAGATCATTTTGAAATACCTCGAAAGACGCTATTCTATATGCCATGTGGACAACATATTGTTCAAATGGACAAAAAAAAGCAGACCGGGAAGGACGAATTCTGTGGTCCTTTTGTGTTACTTAATAAGAGTTGAGAAGAATGAATGGAAACCCTCCAGAATCTGTCCTCTAGGCTTGTACCACCGACTAAGAAAATCAAAGTTTAAAATCCCCTTTAATCAGAAAGGAAGCGTCTTCGATTTAGCAGCTAGCATTCTGGAATGCTCAGAAAAAGAGAAGCATTAGTTGAGAGCTAACATGTTATGCGCTGCACGCTGACACTCATCTGTTACCCGATTTCATCTTCAGAACACCCCACAGGAACGGCAGTTTGACCCCACGACCGCCTCATTGCAAATGCCAAAAGTGGAAGAATAACTGGGTCAAGGTCACACGCTTCTCAGAGGTAAGCCAGGTGCAACTCACACCAGGTCTCCTAGCTTGACCAGCTACCTAATTTGCACCGACAGTGAAAAATCAAAATGCGAGACCCCTCACCGAAACATAATTCATAACTTCAAGATAGCAGAATGTGAAATCCAGCTCAGGGCCCTCCCTGAGTGACTGCCTGGGTCACACACCCAAGAAGCTGGCCCTAGTGGTGTCCCATCCCCAACACCCCACAACCATTCTAGACGTGTGCAGGCTCAGAGCAGCCGTGTTTCAGGGTCAAAAGGGAAGGGCGGTCTTCTGTGAAGTTGCAGATGTTTGTCTGGACCCAGAGGTTAGACGTGGCTACCAGGGTGGGCAACATGCTCGGGATGAAGGGAGGTGGGAGTGGCGGGCAGAGGGAGAAGCAGACTCCCCGCGGAGCAAGGAGCCCCATGAGGGACTCGATCCCAGGACCTTGGCATCATGACCTGAGCCGAAGGCAGACGCTTAACCGACTGAGCCACCCAGGCGCCCCTCAGAGCATGCTGTTCTTGAGCTACCTTTGGCAATGGGGCTCTCCCGTTACGCCCAGACAGAACAACGGAAAAAAAGGGAAGGGGATGCCCGCAGTTTTAGGGGCTGGCCCCGAGCTATTAGTTTGCACCACAATCCACAGAAGACATATTCTAAATGAAGGAGGCTGTAGAAGTGAAGTGACCGGCTCACGGTCACCTGTGTTGCAGAACAGAGAACTGAACCCCGGTTGGCCGAACTTTCCATTCTGAGTGTAGGACGGGACTGGGGAAGGCTCTTCCCTGTGCCACTGCCAGTCTAGAAAGCTTCCAGCACTGGTTCCCAACCTTGGCTGCGCATCAGAATCACCAGGGGAGGATTCAAAAGTCCTAATGCCCAGGTTTCCCTCCAGACCAATCACATCAGAACATCTGGGGGTGCGAGGCAGGGTCGACTTTGAAAGGATCCCTAGGTGATTCCAAAGTGCAGCAAGGACTAGGGACCATTCCCTGCTCAGGGAAGTGTGAGGTCTAGCTCTCCTTCTAGGTAATAGGAAAAGAGAACACAAATGATGTCCTGGACCACTTCCTCCAGCCTCCACTGCAAATTCAAGTTAGGATATTTAAAGCATTTATAACTTGATTATCCTCTTTCCACTGCATGATAAAGTAATAGCCTCCAATTTTTTATTCATCATTCATTCAATAGCTATAATATTATTATTTTATGAGTAACTGACAATTATTAAACACTAATTTCATGCTAAGCAATTTTTGAAATTATTTCCATATGTTAGTTCATTTAATTCTCTGAAACAACTCCACAACGCATTCATTCAGTCAACAAATACTTATGGAACGCCCACAGGCTTCTTGCTTCCGGGGATACAATAGGAACCAAAGCCGAATAAAAATAATAAAATGTTCACTCTGGTATTCAGAGACGGAAAACGAACTAAGAAATTAGTAAAATGTATCGCATATCAGGTCTTTATAAGCACTGAGGAGAAAAACAGTGCCAGAAGGGGAGAGAGCCCCTGGGTGGGGACACTTCGGGGTTCTATCAGGGGTCGGATAAATATCTGGGGGAGGAGGAGCATTTTGGGGAGAGGGACCGCTGTGTGCAAAGATCCTGAGACGGGCTGTGCCTGGGGAGAGTGTGCCTAAGGGACAGCAGGGAGGCCGATGGTAGGAGGAGGGGGAGGGGCTGGGATGGGGTGGAGGGCGGGGGGCGGGGCGGAGGGTGGTGACAGGCTCTTGGAAGGGCTTTGTGTTTTGTTCTGGGTGACACCGGCAGCCTTTGGAAGGTTCTGAGTGGAGAAGTGATGGGATCGCGAGCTGCCCTGACTGAGAACAGACAGGAGGAGGCTCGGGTGGGCAGGGAGAGCTTTTCACGGCCCATGGCATCCATCCTGACAAAATACACGGGGGCTTGGACCAGAGTGAGAGTGGCAGCGATGGCAAGAAATCATCCGGTTTTTAACATATTTGGAGGCCACCCCGACAGGGCTGGGACTCCTACTCTGACACCTCCTTCCTGCACACAGAGGACATTTAAGTGAGGAAGGATGTATTAGCACATTGTCTAAAGCAACTATCATGTCCTGATGTACGCAAGTCACAGGAGCCATTTTTTCTTCGAGGAGCTAACCCTTCATGGTTTACACATGAAACACGAACGTATCTGCCCGGGTACAGGGCAAGCCTGAGACCGATCGGGTAAAGTTTGCAGGGAGATTTTGCAGCCAGACTCTCTAAAGCCGAATCCTGCACCCCCCACCCCCACTTCCTAGCAGTGTGACCTGTACAAACTACTGCCTGACTCTGGTGCCTCAGCTTCTTGATCTGAAAAATGGTGATACTAACAGCCACAATCGCCGGAGATGAACGAACAGAAGTGAAGCATTTAGCAAAATGTCTGGCGCATAGTCAGCACTCAAAAAGCGATGCGTTATTTTCATCTCTTGAGGTCGATGAATAGAAAGGAGTAGGTTTCAGATATTATGAGCTCATCCACTCTTAAAATATGAAAACAAACCCAGTATCGTTTCAAATGCTGATCGCCCAACTCCTGGTGAAATGCCGCACAAATCCTTGCTAAGCTCTGAGACCTTTCGCTTGAAAAAGTCGTATCAAATGCAATGATACGATAAATACAAGTATAAACTCATACACACGAGGCGGTCCTATGCCAGAATACAGACAAAGAATTTTTTTCTTTAAAATCCAGGCTCTCTAGAGGACCAAATCGGGTAAGTTTTCCTCGGCCATGTTTCTAGAACCCCAAGTGAACATGGAGTCCAGGGCTGGTAGGAACCCACGTCATGGGAAAAATGAGAAGTGCCACTCAAGTTCTAAAGGGCAGAGGAGACAGAGATGCCGCCACCAGCTGTGTTCACAGAGAATGTGACATCAGTCTGCATCCCTTCACTGTTCTTTCCCCACCCAAATAACATTTGAGACTCACAACTGAATGTGTATTTTGTGGTCGATGTTTGTTCCAGCGTTTTTGTTTTTGTTTAAGATGTTTCATTCTTTTCGTTTTGTTTGCACTTGAGGAAAACCTTCCAATGGCATTATTATTCTTGCGCAACAGGTGGCATTTTCAGAATACATTATCTAAAAATAATCAACCTGTCTTTTTTCCAGTAGGAATGGCTCTACACGAAAATGTTCCCCCATGAAACATCACTTTGTGGTTTGTATTAAGGTAAGCACTTTTTGGCTCTCACCTCGCAGTATTTTTTATAAAGACGCTTGAGTCCTTTTACAATGAGCTGAGAAAGCAACATCTTTTTTACCTGCTCACCATGCTTCAGTGAATTCTGATACTAAGGCTGGAAGAACACAACTGATGAGCCACACAAACTTTCAGCCCCAGCCCCAACCTTCTGCAACACACACACACACACACACACACACACACGCATGCGTGTGTGTGTGTGTGCACAGGCCAGGAATCAGAGACCTGGAAATCCAGTGTCTGTTAATTGAGATGGAAAATGTGTCCATTGAGATTCAGCGAACAACCTTCCTGTTTCTGACAGATTCATTTTAAAAGGAATGATGGCAATCCTGCCCAAAAGGAAAGGGCTTTCCTAGAACGTTGGGAGACTTTCTTCCTCCACAGAAGTAAAAGATTGATACATTCAGTGTGTCACAAAGAGTTACTCTGACTGGTAGATAGAACGCTATAAGAAAACCCAAAGTGATTCCATTTTTATAAGTACTTATTAGAGACAGTGACGCCTTTTTATGGAATATGTGCTGAGGGGATAGATTCTGGTAGGAAAAGCTAGATTTAGAAGTTATTACTTTTGTTGTAAAATTTAAAACTGTAGTAAGATGATGGCAGGTAGGACACCTGGGTAGGTAAGACTGGAACGAAAATAAGTATAAATAAACAGGCGTGCCTGAATTCTACTTGAGAAGGTCGTTGTTAGCGTGACTTTGCAGGGGTGGTCAGCTGAGACTCTATGACAGCATCACGCGTCAATATATTCTATGCTCATCAGGCTAGTAGTGGTCCCTGTGATCGACTGAATTATTCTTCATTTGCTCCCCGGGATGTGATTGGCTGCCCTACGCCACAATGTTTTTCAGAGCCCCCCACTGTATGCAGTGCATGTTTTGCTGTCCCTTGACTCGGCTAACACCTCACAGGGCAAAGCAGGTCACACGACTGAGCCCAGATGTGACAAACAAAAAACACCTTTGTAGTTGGTCTTGTGCTCTTGCTTCTTTATCGTCACCACAAGAAGGCCTTCACAAGGTAGCTGCTGCCCCTTCAGCTTGGGTTCCAGAAGGGACGCAAGGGGAACAGACCAGAGCCGGCAGCTCAGGAAGGAGCAGAGCTTCCCAGCCCCCCAGCCTAGATCAGCTGGCCAAATATGGGCTAATAAGTAAGGACCCTAGGGCACTGAATTTGGGAGATGTTTGTTAGGCACCAAAAGCTCACTCATACAATCTTTAAACAGTGATTTCAGTATTAGTTAAACACCCTGGAATTCCAGAGTTCGCCACGGATTCTACCAACCCTATTGTCCACGCCATTTATGACCAAATGTTACATTTCACGAACACTATAGACACTTTCAAAGGAAACTGCACCCTCCCCCCCGCCCCCGCCTCATTATTGCAGTTGACATGATATACACAGGAACCCTATGGTCTCTTCTTCATGATTTTCTCATATCCCTGGTCAGACTTGGGTAGCAGTAGCTCCCAATGCAAGGGTAAAAATTCATAAGTCCTCTTGTGGCCTGTGAGGGGCCTAATAAGAAGAGCTCTGAACAAAAGTTCTAAGCTAGGCAAACCAGAATTCGCCAGAAGAAGAAGAAGGAAGGAAAAAGAACTATTACTAAAGTTGACAGATTACAACTGAGGGAGGTCCGGAAGTAGATTAGACCCCAGGATGGGTTTCCAGCAAGTCCAAATTATAATGATGTGTGTGGCAAAGTAACATACTGAAAAAAACGTTTGCTGGCTTCTCATTGAGTTTCCTCCTCTACTGGGTCTAACGAAGAAGAGAGGCCATTGGCCATCCCTAGCCTTAGGGAAGATGCATTTCCCAGGGTCCAGGGCAAAAACTGACTGCAGATAACCCTCTCTTCTGATTTTTGTTTCCTGAAAGTCTGAGCAACTTCGCTAAGGAGGCAACAGCAAAGGGTCCTGTGAGGTGGCAGAAACTTTGGGAGAGCGGGCGTTGGTGCTATGTCTAATCAAACACCAGATCCACAAGGCTGGGCCTAAAAAAATGGCAGTCCGTGCACTTCAGGGAACTCAGTCTCGGGAGAGGGTGTCTTAGGAGCAGGTACTGTGCACCGAAGACCAGAGAGGTCTACTCAAATTTCGACTCGGCACACATCCGGAGGACGTTTGAGTGTTGGCCGTGATGATATTCAAATTGCCAACCAGCAGGAATGTAATGCGATACTCACACATGACTTTCTCCTTTTCCACACATGACTTGTATGTACGATGGGAGAGAACAGAAACTGTGAGTAAACAGAAGCTCTGAGGGGAAAGAGAGAGAGGGAAGCTGGAAGAGAAGTGACTAAGCCTGGAGAGACACCATCCTGAGCAGTGACCTCACACGAGAAGATCTGGGAACTCCTGCTAATATGGATCGAAACTCCCCTGAGTCGGAAACTAGCTCCTAGTGCTGCTTCCCACGAGGCAGGAGGTTCAGCCACTTTCCACATCTCGAATGTCCAGGGGATTCCATCCCTTCTTCTGATCTATGGATTTTTCCACTCAAAACCCATAGTTTGAAAGCAAATCTGGGCAAGCCTCTGACCTCGGGGATCAAAAAGGCTCAACCATACACCGCCACTGAAGAGGAGTTAAATTTAATATAAAAGTAAATAACTGTACATAATGTGTTTCCGGCTCACATAACATACTGGGTCTCACGCTTTTTGCCTTCATGAATATTCATACTGTGGGTTCAGAAGTACTCAACCTTCACTAATCAATTCCACAGGCCACTGTCACTCAATTCCACAACACGGCAGGAGCAGTTAAAGATTTCCAACTGTTTGTCAGGCTTGGAAGCTGACACAGTACTTGAAAAGCTAACAGAATCCCAAATGCTTAACTGAGAAGCCACAAACTGTTTAGAAGAATCTTGTTGGAGAATTTTATGAGGGTTCGAAATAAATGGGGCTTCTTAACGGGTAGACTAAATATGCAAATCTCGGCTCTCTTCAAGCTCATTTACAGATTTAATGCTATCCAATAAAGATATCTCAACAGTCTGTTTTAAAGAATTCAACAAAGAGAACTCTAAATTTTATATGGTCGTATAAAAGAACACTTCGAACAAGAAAAACACCGGTTGTCTCGCCGACAAGAATACCAGACCCTATTATAAAATGGCAATTCTTAGGATGCTCTGACCTGGCACAAACAGAGAAAAGTATAAGCTGGTGAAGTCACAGCTTTGACTAGAACAAACAAGGGTTCCAGGGTACACTTAGAGATGCCTGCCCTCTGGAAAGAACTGAGTGCAAGCCAAGGGACCAAAGAAACCGAAGTGCTTTAGCGTGTCAATAATATGGTTGGTCTTGAACCAAAGCCCTTAAATCTTTTGTCCTCCACAGGGGTTGTTGACCACTACCTGGTGACAACGAGCTAAAAGAGTTGTCTCTTCAGAGTAAAGGAGCTATCAGAATAATGAAGGAGAAAGTAACTTAAATGTTAAAAGAAACATGGGTTTGTGTTAAGAATGTAGGGAAACATGTTTAAAAATGATGCTACCATTATGTGCTTGTTTTATTGAAAATTATGCAAATATGTATCTATAAAAACAGTAGCCTTTGAAAACCTGGAAATGAATTTTTCTAACCCTTTTAAAAATCCTCAAGTGAAGCATTTCAGTGGCTTGTGAACTCCTTTGTTAAATATAATACCATGTAACATCCTCCATTTGGTTTGTGAGAACAGTTGAGGGACAACAAGGAACATGGAAACTTTCTGGCTGAATCTCAACAAACTCACTTGCAGAGATGAGATGGAAAAACAGTAAGCAAGCTGGTGAAACATTCTGTCCCTTTGCCTCTTGAGAGTTTCTGCAGTTCTTTTTCTCTTCTGATAACAATGAGTGAAACCAAGTAAAGAAATAAGCTGAACTTGCAAACAGACCCTCAAATTTTTATTTAACGAAGTGGTAAACTACGATGCTCAAAAATACATGAGCATCCTCAATCACGATGCTGTCATTAAAATATTACCTAATTTGGAATGCAGCAATAATGGCAATGTGTTTACAAGTGATTAAAAAATATATACCACCTTCATCTCATCTTATTTTAACATTCCAGTTTAACATCTTTTTCACAGATGCTTCATGTTTTCCGTAACATATTCTTTACAGTGGTGTGGGTGTATATACATATAAATTACAAATAAATTAACACATATTCGGAGTTTACACGTTCAAAGCTTTTTTAGTAATAGGAATGGAGGGCACCTGGGTGGCTCAGTCGGTTAAGCGTCTGCCTTCGGCTCAGATCATGATCCCAGGGTCCTGGGATCGAGCCCTACATCAGGATCTCAGCTCAGCGGGGAGTCTGCTTCCCCCTCTGCCCTCCCCCCACCCCGCCCTGCTCATGCTTGTGCTAATTCTCTCTCTGAAATAAACAAAATCTATAATAGGAATGGAGTACAAAAGCAAAAAGTGTGGAGATTTCTGTTCTGTATAATCTGATTTATGGCGTGAACCCCAAAAGAGTTTTATATCTTCAAACATGATGGACAGAATCACTGATATTACAAAGCTCAGCATAGCTCTTAAAAAAGCCCAGCTCTCACATTCCAATCTATTCCAAATCAAGTTTAGAAACCTACAAATGAAGTTAACATGCTGATGGGAAATGGTGCATTTCGTTCTGCTTGTCTAATCCTTGCTAATCCCAGCAAGCAAGATGAAACAGAGTGGCCCCAGGTTTGGGTGACAAAAGGACAGACAAATTGATGGTTATTACATGTGTTCCTGCTTTGGCTCCAAAAGATTGAACGCTTTCGGGGTTGGAAACCTAACCACCCCAAATCTTTCTAAGTTTCAATTGGTATCTTCTTACCGAGCATAACGAATTACGGGGCAGGGCATGGACAGGGCAGACTTTTCCATCTTGAATGATTACACTTATTTTTTTGTACCTACAGGAAAATCCATTTTTGAACAGAAGATTTGATAACAACGAGTGAAGCCTTTCTCAAAGTGTTAAAATCATCACTTTAGGTCTGAAAGTTTGTCTCCATCAAATTGGATTCTATCCATACTTTAGAGCAGTACATGGGGGAAGCAGTAGGTTGAAGATGCAGGTGACCTCCCTATCCCAAGGGGCTGTTGTATATATCACTGTGATCTATGTATATTCTTTGAAAATTTCTATTATAGTTTTATATTTGCAATGTGAAAACTATCCCATGGGTTTGTAAATTCAAACTATGGGTTATAGAAACCATGATCTCAGATAATACTGAAAAACATGGAAAACATGAATTGATTTTGGGGCATGTGGCCAGCTTAATCGATAGTCTTTTTTTTTTTTTTAAAGATTTTATTTATTCATTTGAGACACAGAGATAGAGATAGAGGTAGAGAGAGAAAGAGAGAGAGAGAGAGAGAGAGAGAGAGCATGAGCAGGGGGAGAGGCAGAGGGAGAGGGAGAAGCAGGCTTCCCGCTGAGCAGGGAGCCCGATGCGGGGCTCGATCCCAGGACCCTGGAATCATGACCTGAGCTGAAGGCAGACGCTTAACAACTGAGCCACCCAGGCGCCCCAGTCGATAGAGTCTTGATCTCGGGGTTGTGAGTTTGAGCTCCACGTTGGATATAGAGTTTATGAAAAATAATTAAGTAAATGAATAGATACAATGTGGAGATAATAAAAAAACATGAATTGACTTTTTAAAAAGGACCTACTTTTAGAGAGATGATTAGCCACACTTAATAAATTTCATGATTTTATAATCTTTACACAAAGGATTTGAAAAAGTGATTAAGCGGTAAGGGCTCCTTTGATGACTAAGAACTTTTTCTTTAAAAAAGTTTTATTTACTTATTTGAGAGAGAGAGAGAGAGACAGAGAGCGAGCATGAACATGGGAGCGGGGAAGGGGCAGGAGAGGGAGAGAATCTCAAGGAGACCCCCTGCAGAGCACAGAGCCTCAGGTAGGGTTCAATCTCATGACCTGGAGATCAAGACCTGAGCCCAAATCAAGAGTTGGACGCTTAACCGACTGAGCCACCCAGGAGCCCCTGATGACTAAGAACTTCTGACAGAAATTAAAAGAAGCTGGGGCGCCTGGGTGGCTCGGTTGGTTGGGTGTCTGCCTTCGGCTCAGGTCATGAGATCGGGGTCCTGGGATGGAGTTCCACAGGGCTCCCTGCTCGGCGGGGAGTCTGCTTCTCCCTCTCCCTCTCCCTCTGCTGCTCACCCTGCTTGTGTTCTCTCTCTCTCAAATAAATAAATAAAATTGAAAAAAAAAACAACAAGTTAAAAGAAGCTGGTAAGGAAATCACAGAATCAAAGGTTTCAGCTAACAGTTCTATTTTAATTAAGAAATTACAATCTCCTGATCTTTTCTGCATTAAAATAATTATTCTTAGCCCCTACCTAGAGAATTTAGTTTCCTTAGACATCGAACTACATTACAGCCCAAGGTTACACATCTTTTCTGCTTTGAGTTTCATTTGTTTGCTTCTGTTTCCCCTCTTCTAAGCTCCATATACATGAACTGAACCTCTCTACCTGAGGCCCCAGATCCAGGCCTGCTTCCTTCTCTGTCTGCTCGGTGCAATGGGAGCTTTGTCCCTGCAGGTGACATCACATAGGCCCCTTGCCCAGGTCCCAGGTGCTGCTAGTCACTAGTCCCTGGGTACCTCAGTGGGACTTAACTGATTTATTTGTGCCTCCATCTATCCATTCTTCACCAGGACTCAACGACACACCGTGCCTCTCTCCAATGAAGGCACCTGATTAGTCCCAGGAAACACACCCTGCCTTGGGAATGGCACTGATGGGGAGCGTCCTCCTGCAGACTCCAGTTGGAAAATGTAATTAGATCTTCCGTGTTAATTCTTAGCCAAGAGCCATAAACATTTCTGTACTGAGAGCAATACTGAGATCAATTATTCAACTAATATTTATTTATAATACAGCAACCATACCTATATTTACACCAGCAGTTCTCAAAACACAAACAAATCCCAAATACCTCTTAAATAAATACTTCTTTCTGGATGTAATGCATTTTCCACATATAAACCTTTAAACACAACGAAGACGTTAGCTTCATGTATTGGTTGCTGTAGAATTCATTTCTAATTGCCTAATTTAAATGAAAAGTGATCTCCTTTTGTCTTAACTGAAGCATTTTCTCTGGTTGTCTCTGAAGTATTCTCAGTAAACTTTTATCTTTGGTCAATATTACTCACATAGCAGCCATTTTCATGTCTTAGAGGAGTCGAGAGGCTCCATGGAAGATTTTGTCTATCCTTTTCTCTCAGGCTAACAGCCATTGACTTCACAAATTCCGTCAAAATCGGGCTCTTTTGTTATTTATGGTGGATCAAACTTGATCCACCATTCATTCAATAGCTATTTAAGGGAACCTTTCTATGTGTCTGGTACCTGGACTATGGCTGTGATTCAGACCCACAAGCTTCTATTCTAGGCCAGGTGGCAGCAAACTGCTGCCCCATGGGCCAAATCTGGCCTCTGCCTGCTCTAATAAATAAAGTTTTATTGGAGCAAAGCCATGCCCTTTCATTTATGCACGGTAGCTGTTTTCATGCTACCAAGGCAGAGCTTGTAGCGGTGACGGAGGCTTTCTGGCCCACAAAGCCTGAAATATTTACTATCTGGTCCTTTACAGAAAAAGGTTTGCCGACTCCTCTCCTAGTGGAAAGACTGAGACGATGAAAATCAAACATAAACTATATCTCGTATTGTTGGTGGCGGATATGTTTTTATGAAAAAAAAAATAGAGCAGGATAGAGAACGGAAGAGGGGGTGGATCAGTTTAACAAGACGGGAGTGGAGGCCTCTCTGAGGAGGTTACTTTTGAGACCTGAATGAAGTGAGGGATTCAGCCGGGCGGCTATCCATGAGAAAGATCCCGGGCAGAGGGAAGAGAGGAATAATGGCCTTGAGAGAATAGTTGCCCGGCCATTGGTTTACTCATACATTCATTCCTTTATTGAAAAAAGTTGTAGTTCAGTTTACTGTCAAGTTCTTGGTTCTATGCCCTGAAAGAAATTCCACTCCAGTAGGAGGAGCTACAGATATAAACATCTGAGTCCAACAGATTGCTGGAGGCAGGTGCCAAGGAAGGATATAAGCCATACTGTGGGGGCGCATTCCATGGGGGTAGTCAGCCTAACCCAAGGGCAGTCAGGGGGACCAGGAAAGACCTCACGGAGAAGATGCCCAGGAGATGAGTCTAGAGATGTGAGGCGGTAAATACCAGATGGATAAGGAAGGGAATTACATTCCAATCCAAGGGAAGAGCAAGCAAAGCCATAGGGGCATTAAAGAAACTGGTGTTTGGGACAACTCTACATGTTACTTGCTGGGTACTGGGGGAGGATGTTTAGGAGAGCGAGCAGTGGGCGCCCGGGTGGCTCCGTCGTTAAGCGTCTGCCTTCGGCTCGGGTCACGATCCCAGGGTCCTGGGATCCAACCGCGCATCGGGCTCCCTGCTCCGCGGGAAGCCTGCTTCTCCCTCTCCCACTCCCCCCTGCTTGTGTTCCCTCTCTCGCTGTGTCTCTCTCTGTCAAATAAATAAATAAAAACTTAAAAAAAAAAAAGGAGAGTGAGCAGTATCCAGGACAGATGAGGTTAAAGAAGAAAACTGTAAGCCATGTTGGAATGCTGCCCGCTGTCACCCCCACCCTTCGTGTAAGCAAGAGTACATCCTTCCTGCAAAGGTCAGAGGCTCTAAAATCTATCACTTGAGCAGGACCTGGTATACACTGGGTTGGGAAAAGAAAAATCCTGAAATTTTCTCCACATTCTAGGAGATGAAAGTAGAATAACTTAGAAAAGAAGGTTAATATAGTTCTTAAATATTAACTTGAATGCACATACTATTAATTTTATTCACAAATCAGTAATATTCATTGTGAGGGTTATAGTTCAAAGGACCACAGAGTTTAAACAGAACCCAGATGGATGCATTTTTCTAGTCATGCCTTCAGCTTTAGCGAATGAGATGCAAAAAATCAAGGATCTATTAGGGCTTGTATAAATTAACGTCCAAAATAGGTCCCATTAATTCATGATCAAATTTATCGTTCAAGGACTCAGTTCCGTTTGTCAATACCACTATTGAAAACCACTTCAACAATTAGTCTTTTATCAACAGCCAGTTCATCTACCCAGATTTTTGTCATCGTTAAAGATGATGAATTTAGCACCTGCAAAATGCTTATTGACTGTGCCTTGTGAATCTAATTGTAGGATCTAAAAGGGCAAAAATGTTTGTCAGTTTCCCTAAAGCTGCAAAATCCCTACAGCTAGGTCGGTAATCAATTACATTAATTGAGTTCAGTTCAATGTGTTTAAGAGATGACTTTTATGTTAACGACACTCTAAGTGTCAGAGGTAATAATAATCAAGTCACATCCTTGGGTTGATTGAGATGCTCAGCAGAGCTGGTAGCTCTCAACCTCACCTCACACCATCAAGCCAGATATGCATGACTCCCAAGGAACCTTAGACTGAGATTTATTGGTGATTACTAATTTAAAAGACAGGTAATACAGGAAGGTAGCCACATAATAAATGCTCAGAATCACATGCTTGACAGTAATCTGTATCAACAGTGTGCCATTTGGGTGAATCTAAGTTCATGTGGATTGAATTTGAGAGGAGGCTATAGAACACTTCAAATACCACTACGGAAATCTATTCCTGGAGACTACATTGGAATAACCACATTAGAAAATGATTTCGCAGTAAGCCCAACCTTGTAATTCCCAACCCTGACTTGTGAGCTATTGGCTAGAACCCAGAAGAAGGGATCTTCAGAGCATGTCAATTGGGAGAAGCAGGCTCCCCGCTGAGTAAGAAGCCCGATGCGGGCCTCAATCCCAGGACTCCGGGATCAGATGAGCTGAAGGCAGATGCTTAACCGACTGAGTCACCCAGGCGTCCCTGCATATTGAAACTTTAAAAGAACTCAATTACTTTAAAAAGTAATTAACATGTATCAGCAGTACCCATTTTACAAGATGCAGATTTCTTTTTTTTTTTTTTAAAGGTTTTATTTATTTATTTGACAGAGAGAGACACAGCGAGAGAGGGAACACAAGCAGGGGGGAGTGGGAGAGGGAGAAGCAGGCTTCCTGCCGAGCAGGGAGCCCGATGTGGGGCTCAATCCCAGGACCCTGGGATCATGACCCGAGCCGAAGGCAGACGCTAACGACTGAGCCACCCAGGCGCCCCTAGAATAAAATACTTCTTAAAAAAAGAAACGACAAGCTCAAAATGGAGTCACTTGTGCTAAGCCCCTGGTCAGGAAGCCAAGACTGAATACCGAACCTAACTGTAGTTTCAGCCTCTCCCAGGAATGTAATCTTTGCACTCACTCTGAAACTACCTGGTCAGCACTAGTGAGGTAATCTATCTGATAGACCCTGCCTATCCCCATTAGGAGGAAGGAGGCTTTGTCTGAAACACCTAGTCTTCGCTAGAAATTTCTTTTTCCTGCCCCTTTCTATCCATAAAAGCCTTTTATTTTGTGCAGTTCTTTGGAGTTCCTTTCTACTTGCTGGATGGAGTGCTGCCTGATTCATGAGTCACTGAGTAAGGCCAATTAGATCTTCAAATTTACTCAGTTGAATTTTTATTTTTATTTTTATTTTTTTTTTGCTTTTTAACATACTAAAGAATACATTTAGAGTCTTGTGGTAGGAAGGGAATTTCCAAATATAATGTGAAATCTAAAAGCTAAAAAGGAAAAGACAAACAGGTTCAACTCCATAGTAATTTAAGAGGGCAAAAGCATAAGCAAAGTTATAAGAGAAAATGCCGGAAGATGGGCACAACATATAGAACAGACAAATGGATGATATATGTAATAGATAAAGAGTTTGTACAATTCAAAAACCAAAGATAATCCAATAAACAATGGTGAAGTATATGATCAGGGACATAGATGAACATAATACAAATGGCTAATAATGTTCTGAAAGACACTCAGTCTTATTGAGAAATGCAAAGTAAAATACTGATATACCACTTTTTCCCCCTTGAAGTAAAAATGTAAGCTGGTGCAACCTGTTTCTGAAGGGCCATCATAAGCTTCCAAAATTTACATGCATATATTATGTGTCTCAGCAATGTTGGTTCTAGGCCTGTATCCTATAAGATAACTGGGGAGAGCTGTGTACCCAAAGATGTGCACTGCAGCACTTTATTGAAAACAAAAATCGGGAGGGAATATGAGAATATGAAGGAGTGCTCTTGAAAAGTAAATATATACTTTCATATTCAATTCAATAGAAAGCTTGAGGGATAAATTTTTGTAAAAACATTTTTATTTATTTGAGAGAGAGCAAGCAGAAGCAGGGGGAAGGGGAGAGGGAGAAACAGACTCCCCGCCGAGCAAGGAGCCCGATGTGGGGCTCGATCCCAGGACCCTGGGATCATGACCTGAGCCGAAGGCAGACGCTTCACCAACTGAGCCACCCAGGCGCCCCTTGAAGGATAATTTTTAAAAATATCCTTCAGACAACTAAGTAAGAACACAAGGTGTTAGAAATATAAAGGAAACAAAAGAAAATTATATATGATCAATTCAGAAAAGCCAATACAAAATTGGTAAGAATTTCTAAAATCAAAAAGCGAAAACAATAGGGAGAAAGGAATGACCAAAGAAATGATTCTGAACAGTCTCTGGGCTGAAGGACCTGAGAACTTAGCTGGAGAGCCTTTAGCCCGACAATAAAAGTACCTTCCCACCCTGATGCAGCACAATGAAATTTTAATACACCAAGGATAAAGAAATCATCTTTAAAGCTATAGAAAGAAAAGATACACTGACGACAAAGGACCGAGAATGGGAGCACTATCTCAATGCAGGACTGGAGGCCTGAAGGCAATATAGCCAGAATTAAAACCTTCCTGGAAAAATAACTTTCAACCTAGATTTCTGTGTCAAGCGTGAGGGCAAAATAAAGACAGGTCCAGACATGCAAAGATCTAGAAGGTTTACTTCCCACGCATCTTCTCTAAGGAAATGATCGGAGGATGTGCTCCAATCAAATCAAGAGAGAGAAAGGCATGAGATCAAGATAACCTTGGCTCCAACACAGGAAAGAAGGCAGCCACGTCCCAAGATGACCATTTGCTGGTGGCTCAGGAAGTCAGCAATCAAGATTAGAGCAGGAGGAGGGATTCAGGAGGGACAAGTGTGGGAAAGAAGGTACTTCCAGAGATGGGCCTCTACCACTGAGAGGAACAACATGTTCAGGACAGGACATGCAAGGCGGAACATGAAAACACAGAAACTGCTAGAAAAACAAAAAACACTTTAAAGTAGTGGCAATATAACCAGCACTAATTAGCGATACAATGAATACTCTTTTTTTTTTAATTTTATTTATTTATATATTTGAGAGAGAGAGCACATGAGAGGGGGGAGGGTCAGAGGGAGAAGCAGACTCCCCGCTGAGCGGGGAGCCCGATGCGGGACTCGATCCCGGGACTCCAGGATCATGACCTGAGCCGAAGGCGGTCGCTCAACCAACTGAGCCACCCAGGTGCCCATGAATACTCTTTATTAGGAATAAAAATTAAAAGTCTTCGGTGAGCTTGAAAATTTAGGATCAACCTACAGATAGGGCCCCAAAGACTCTGTAACGATTACAAGACAACTGTAAATGTTTTCAACCTTTGTATTATTAAAGACAAAATATGTAAAAAAAAAAAAAAATACGGGAAAGTAGAGGGTAAGGAGAGGCAAGCAAGAAGGATGCCAGAATGGTATTTTCACCTCACTAAGTGGAAATTACTAGTATCAGGTCATGCTGCTTATGGTAGAAGGAAAAAGAAACAAAGGTATGATCTATCAATTAGAATCACAAAGTAAGTGGCAGGAACTGAACTACAAGGAGAAGAGGAACATTGGGAGAGGTAGGGAATGGTGCCACTGATCTAGCCTTTATCTGGCAGAGTGAGCAACAGTAGATAAGGTCTAAAATTGGTAATCTTAGAAATACCAGTTTACGCATAATATTTAGAACAGAAGTTGGCAGATAGTTTTCTGTAAGAGGCCAGGCAGTAACTATTTTAGACTTTTTGGTCATATGGTCTTGATCACAAATAGTCAACTTTGCCGTTGTAGCACAAAAACAGCCATAAACAAATGTATAAGGAATGAATAGGACTGTGTTACAATAAAACTTTATTTACAAAAACAAGTAAAGGGCCATCTTTGACCCAGGAGCCACAGTTTGCTGAGCCCAGATCTAAATATACATAGGGAACCATCACATTACAAAAACTATAGAGCAAAGCCAAACACTTATATTTGCTTTTTCATTTAGCTCCTAGGAGGAATTCTCTTCCTTGATTCTTAAAGTCATGTCAAGAGCAGAAATGCTCCACTAATATTAAACAATGGGAGCCTTTTCCCAAAGGTCATGACAGGAAAGGTCAAGACCAAAATGTACCTAAATTTAAGCTTTATTCCAGTATTTGTCTTGGTAAATCATTGATAAATGCATCTCCTTGGCAATTTTAGAACTGAATACTACTAGGTTCCAGACTCCTTGAAAGTTGTGTAATATCTCTAATTTCAGTCTCTTCCACAGTGTATGGGATACAGTCGATGTGCAAAGCATACATGGAAAATGCAGATATAATTTAGCAAAACTTACCTACCCAGTTACTTTAAATTTAATTTAATAATGTATCATGATGTTTCCCAAAGAATTCCAGAGATGTTACTCCCCACATGAAGTCTTAGAATCATTGTTTTAATTTTAAACTTGGTATAGTCAGCATTGTTTTATCTAGTTAGAAGAAACAGAAAGACTATAAAACAAGATGATGAATCAGGGTTAGAAACTTCGGCAAGGTTCATTTCAGGCCTTAGAACTGCCTGATGAATAACAGGTATTTTTGTATAGGTATTTCAAAAGCTATCATAAAAGCTTTAAAAAATATTTTCAAGGCAAAACTCAAAATGTAATGCTGATGATAAGCACATTCTGAAGTTTGACGGTAATATCTATTAGCATTGAAGAGGCAATCATATTCAAGTTTCCAGTTATTCCTCAATTCAAGAAATTGCCTTCTCTCCTGAAAATTAAAAAGTTTCCCACGGGAACTTAAACTGTGTCAGAAACGAATTACCTGTTTATATTACACCCCCGTTCCCAACACCAAACGAAAGTTAAAGCAAAGAAATAAACTTCTGTGATTTTAGTTCACATAAAGCCTTGTCTATACACTGGAGCAAAACCACATTTCATCATTTAATTATAGATTGTCTCACATGATAATTATGCAAAGTAGACTTTCATTATGTCTCAAATTGAGCCCTGAAAAATGTGGATTCTGTAGGTGGAAGGAATCAGCTGATGAATTTTTGCTATGGAGCTTTGCCCCGTTAATCACAACCATGAAATTGGAGTGTAGGGTGAGGGAAAGAAAAAAGAAAATGTTTGGTAGAAACATCTGGAAATAAATCTAACTCTCCTTTTCAGAGAGGTGTTGCCTTTGAAATGTTATGGCTATAAATATTATTTTATGGGCATTATAAAATCATGCACAATTAAGAAACAAATTAAGCATGGAAAGGCCACAATTCACTTTTCAGAGGCCTGTCTCTGGAAGTGTTTAATGATAACAGTGTATGAAAAAGGAGGTTATGGAGACAAAAGAGTTTAAACACTTGTTCTCTGCTCATATCAAATTTAGGGGTTTGCAGAGGATAATGATAAAATTGCTAGGACTTTTTATCTTACCTGGGCTACATAAAAAGATAAACATTTTCTGTGTGTGAGGATTACTGTGAAACAGAATGTAACACTTTTTGTATTCAATTTCAGATATGTTAAAATCTGAGACTTTTCAAACCCCTGTGAGCCTGGGTCTCTCAGACTTTTCATACCCGTGTGAGCCTGGGTCTCTCTCCTCACAGCATTTTCCTTGAATTCAGACAATTTGTTAAGAAGCAGCCGAATGAATAGTGAGTAGCTGGATCTCTGGAAAAGATAACTGCACTGCTGCATTCATCAATATCGTCAATAGACAATAAAAGTTTCAAATGAAACACCTGTTGTTGGCCTAAGGGAAAGGGTCAGGTTAGCCATTAGCTTAATTTAAAACATATTGGATAAAATTTTCTCAAAGAGTCTAAGATTCAAGCCTATCAAATATCAGTGAACTTAAAATGCCAAGGTCTACATTATGAAAATAATCCGACACACTCAGTAAATAGTCTAAATTATTTCTATGCCTTTGACCAAATATTTGGATCATACTGACTAGGGAAAATCTTTTATCTAATAAAAGCTGGCGATAATAATGATACTCCAGGATCCTTAGACAACACCTAAGAGCATTGCAGACACGGTATTTTTTATGAATGTTGATGGTTCTTCATAAAAAATAATATGTGTATATATGCATACTTCTGCATACACACACATTTGAAACGAGCTGAAAAACAGTTCAAAATAAGATACATTTGAAATATACCAGTAAGCAACTGAATGTTCTGAGCAAACTGACATTAGCTGTGGGGTGGAGGATTTCCTTACAAACTAAGTACACTGAATTGGAAATAGACTGACTTGTCTACATCATGGAGAACCATCTGGCTTACTTTTAGCGGGGAGAGAAAGCAAACTGAAATGTGAAATATTGTTGGGGAGGCTTAGGATCTCTATTGCTAACTCACGCCTCTGATATAGTTACCAAATACGCCCAGATATCCTCTGCGTCCCGTTCTCTAACTCCTCATAAGTGGTGTCACCTTTACTTATTTATGCAGTGAACATAAAGATACTCTGATTTTCAATTCAGGTACCCACAGACATGGACAACCCGGTCTGATGGTTAACAGCAGAGTAGGGTGAGTGACATGGCACTTGACTAGATTCTTATTTTATACCCAAAGGCAGGAAATCTTGGGTCCTGACACTTTGCACTTCACAAAGTCTCCTTTATCATTTCAGTTAACAATTCTCTTAACTACTATCTTTTATCTACCACTGAAATCAAAATAAAGACATAAGCATTCTACATACCAGCCCACAATGGTTTTGAAAACTGCACTAAATATGGCGGTGGATCAGTAAGTTAAACACAGAGATTGCATATAACTCAGCAATTCTTCTCCTAGGTACGTACCAAAAAGAACTGAAAACAAGTGTTAAAACAAAAAATTGCATGTAAAATGTTCATAGCATCACTACTTGTGATATATCCATTTATCTATTAATGGAAATTTGGGGTGTGAACACTTTTTGGTTATCACAAACAGTGTTGCTATACACAAATATACATAAATATATAGTGGAATATTAGTCAGCCATGAAAATCAATGAATGGACAATCCTCAAACACATGATGTTAAATGAAAGAAAGCCAGACAAAGAGAGGCCACATGGAACAGAGAGAGCAAGGAAGCTCCACGCTCTTTCCCCAGACCTTACTCTACGTCTCCTTCATCTGGCTGTTCTTAAGTTATACTCTTTATCCTAATCTGATGATCTAGTAAGTAAAATGCTTCTCTGAGTTCTGTGAGCTGCTTTAGCAAATTAATCGAACCTAAGGAGGGGACACTGCATAGAGGTTGGTTAGAAGCCCAGGTGACAAATGGCATGAGCGATTGGCCTCTGAAGTTGGGGGGATGGGGAGGACTGTCTTACGAAACCCAGCCCTTAAACCATGGAATGGGACAATAGCTCCAGGTAGAACTGAGTTGAGGACACCCAGCAGGTGTCGGAGAATTGCTTGGTGGTGCAGGAAAAACTCACACAGTGGAACTGGGTGCAGAATCATAGCTGTTAATATTATGAAGGTACAAATGTCCCTAACAGTAAATTTTAGGTTAAGGGTATTTTACCACAATAAGAAAAAGCACTAAAGTATTTCCTTTCAAAGGGGCTAATTTTCTCCCTGAATCTGCCTTGTTCCCTTCAATGCTCCCATGGGGCAGTGCCTGGGAGTAAGGATAATATTAAAAAGAAATGAAAGTTTTTGTGCAAAGCATTCAATTTCCTGAAACATGATGCACAGGATTTTTTCTAAGGAAGGGAATAGGGAGAGTAGAGGCGGGGAGGGTATTCACGAAGGAACAGTCTTTAAGAAAAGACCCAGTGAGTCCTACCTGGTAGTGGAAGGTTCTACAGTCACGTTTGGGCAGGTTCCTGGTCTGATACATGGTGTTTGTGATTCTGAGCAGAGAATCACAGAATGGATTGCCGTGGAATCAGCTTCTGGTCCTCATACTTCCTGTGTATCGGTGAGTGAACGGTGACAGCTAAAGCTTATGTCTGCACTGTCACGTTAGTAACGTCAATAGCTGAAGTTAAGAAGCTAGGCCACTGATCAGGTCAAACCTTGCAGTGGGCAACCAGCGCTGATGCATGTTTAACTCTGCAAAAAGAATGAACAGCATGCAAAGAGGGGCCAAGACGCAAACACCAGCTAGTAAAGATGTCTTTTTTTTTTTTCTTTTTTTGAGGAACCACAGCCTATGATCTCTTTGGCATTAGATTCATACTTTCTGTGTTTAAAGAAAGCAAAGAGTAAACTTTGAGAGTGGTTAAGACTGAAAGTTGACTATTCTCGAACCAGCAGGTTGGCGGAGGTTCTAGGTAAGTGAACATAGCTTCCAGGTGGGTTTGTAGCTCTTGTAATATCTGCCCAAAGCTACTTCTCCAGTATTTAATCAATTCTTGCCTCTAGCAGCAAGAATGGGAAAGGTCACAGCATGCATTATAAAGGGGCTTGGCTTTGTTACTCACTAGCGACAGCTCATAGTTTTGCTTTCCATAATGCAGCAAATATTTCTTGAATGCCTCTAGATATACAATAGAGTGTAGTAGGCACTTCCTGAAGTACAAAGATACATCAACAGGTTGATCATCTACTTCAAGAGTCTTCTATGGACCAGGCACTAAACATACATTATTCCTAGTCTTTGCAACCTCGATTTGGAGAGTTTAAGATTTCCAATTTTCAGAAGACATAAGTAGAGCTGAGAAAGCAAATTATTCTTATCCTTAGACGTTTGCAGTCTGGTCAATGCTGACAAATCTATTCATAATTTTAACACACAGGAATATTGTAAGTCACAGAATCAGAGAATTCTTGCCCCAGAAGGGATCTGAGTGGTCAGATTGCAAACCCTTGACAGATGAGTAATTGGACACAAT
The DNA here is from genome assembly GCF_003265705.2 of Callorhinus ursinus. Classification (NCBI taxonomy): domain Eukaryota; kingdom Metazoa; phylum Chordata; class Mammalia; order Carnivora; family Otariidae; genus Callorhinus; species Callorhinus ursinus. The sequence goes on from NW_027397078.1 coordinate 34,860,625, forward strand.
GATTTGTCCAAAGACAAATAGCAATTTTGTGACGCAGGGAGGGGTGGGTCCCAGGGTCAAGACTAGAAGGAGGATTCACAGGAATGAGAGTGCCATGAGGTGCTGGGGCCCCGGGAAAGCTTGACTGAGAAGGCAGCAGAGGAAATCGGTCTTAAAGGCCGGGTAGGCATGGAAGGAGAGGGGGGAGGCAGGCGAAGTGCAACCAAGGAGTAGTGAGAATAAGGCTAAAATGGCAGCAGATGCGGGCAGTGTTCCGTGGCCTGTAGTCCTAGGATCCACTGACCATTTCCCTACCTCCTGTCTCTAGATGCCTTTCCTCCCAAGAGCTAGCACCATGTCTCTTGGGTGGCAGACAGCACTAGGCCACCAGAACTGGCCTTGCCTCTGCTCACAGAGAACCAGAAGCAATCTTACAATGAAGGGTATACTGGGGTAGAGTTTCTCTGGCTTCTTGTCCCCAGAGTGTAGACAACTCTGGAGATGTGAATTTAATTGTCCACAGCGCTCCACTGTAGGGCTGGACAAAGATTGCCACCCTTCCTTGTGATTGTCTTGACGTTGCCACCTTGCTAGGCCTCCTTCCCTTCCCTGTCCTATACTTCTTGACTCACACACGGGGGGTTTTCCTGTGAAGCATTCCAATAACTCGCTTCACCAGAAACCCTGGTCTCAGGTTTTACCTCTGGAGATGCCACCTAAGGCAAGGGCCAAATCATGGATCCTTGAATAATAGGATGTGAGACACATTCTTAATTTATTGGGGGCGGGGCTGGGCAGGCAATTTTCAAGCTTTGGAAAATGAACTGGCTGCTGACATGGATGGCATGAAGAAATGGAGAGATGATTCTCATCAGGCAATTATCATTGACTTATCAGGGCAAGCTAATCCAATTCCATTATTTGTATTTTCTGTCTCAAACAGAAACCAAGGTAGAGAGACACCAATGCTGTCTTCCACGATCTCCTTGAATATCTGCGTTTCTGAGTCGGGGGTAGACGGTGAAAGTATGGCAATTAATTCATGATTATAGCATGTTGTACAAGGAGACAGAAAAAGGTACTTCACTCCTTCACACATTTCATGAGTATTTTTAACAAGCTACTCCACGCCAAGCACTGTTCTAAGAACCGTAGAGACAGCGGATAGCAAACAACAAAGGTCTCTGCACTCAGGGGAGCCTACATTCTAGGGAGACGGACAACAAAATATGGAAATTAACACTATATAAGGTGAGAGGCTAATAAGTGGTATGGAGAAAAAAAACCAGGAAATGGCTTTTAAAAAGTGTCAGGAGGCAGAGGTGAGAAAGGTCTCCTTGAAATAATAGAGCTCCAGCAAGAATCTGAAGGAGCAGAGGGAGTGAGTCATGTGGATTCCTGGGGGAAGGGCATTTTAGGCAGAGGGAACTCTACGTGAAAAGGCCATAGGCTGGAGGGTGCCCAGCATATTCAAAGAGTCCCACGCAGGCACCGGGCTGAAGGGGATGGGCTGCCCACTAGTCTATAGGGAGACAGGTGGAGCGAACACAGGGACTGGTAAGGAGTTTCCCTTATTCATAGGTTCACCAGATACCTGACATCATGCTCAGCCCTGCGGGCACCCTCCCGGGCCCAGGAGCTCCAAGGCCTGCTGGCACCCTGCTCGTTCATGTTTCCCTACCTTGATGTGGAATGCTTTTCCTGCCTTTCAACTATTTGGTAATGCTTCCTTCTTTTGGGGCTCTGTTCATTTACCACGTCTGTTAAGAAATCTTCACTGGCTCCCTCTATCCCAGGCCAAATTCGGGGGCTGCCCTCAGTGTCCACTTACTTGACATACTCAGATATAAAAGGGACTATTACCAACTCCACTTTGCATTTTGGGTTCTGCACTCAACTCTTAATCTTGCAAGAAGGTCCATGACAATTTCCTGGATCATTGCCTTATGGGAAATAGGAATTTATTCAAAGACTACGTCAAAATAAGGATTTAGACCTAGAAACATTAGTCTCAGTGTCTGCCCCATTCATAGTTCTTTCTAAGATGAACCACCATGCCTAAATTCCCTGAACCATGTCACCCCTACTCTACCACTGGGACACATCTAATTTGGACAGGGATGGACTCCTAATGCAAGAGAATCCAATTCATAGGCTGACCACTGGACCTGTGATTTGGCTCAGCAGCAAAAGACGAGCTGGGCTAAACAGTGTCTCTACTGGCGAGAAACTGGGAAACTACGTCTCCTCCCAAGCAAACTAGATCCAGATAACCAGAGTCAATAACCACACACCTTTCGAGTATCCCATCTCTAGAGGCGAAGGAGAATTAATATATTCTTCTTCAGTCAATGCCGTGGGGTTCTTGGATTTAAAAAAAGTCAGTACAACAAGTTTTACTGTTGACACAAATGAAAGACAGGAAGAAAATAATCCCTCATTGAATAATAAGAATTCATAGGTATGGTATATCAATTTTCGTCCTGCTCAAAAATTGGAGTAACTTGGACATAGATTAGACCAAATTTGTTACTGTACTCTATGAAAAACAAAAGAGATTTAAGAAACAACTTAGTAAGCAATAAAAGACTGCATAAGATCCTCTAATCTTTTCTTAAAACTTGAGATACACATTGGTAAAATATATATATTAAAATTCTCAAGCAGGCTACAAATGATCTGTGGCTGTTACTTAAAGCAAGAGTTCTTGACAATTTATCTGGCACTAGTGTATATTATTATATAAATCTTAAAGTAATTGTGCTCTACTGACTTTTCAGATACCACATTTTTCAGTTCCATAACTTCTATTTTTTTTTTTTAATGAATTCTAGTTCTCTGCTGAGATTTCCAAGCTTTTCATTTACCATACATATATTTAATTTTAGGTCATTGAGCATGGTTATGCTCATTTGCATCATCAATATTGGTCTCTATGGATTGTCTTTTATTCTTAAGAATGATTCACATTTGGGACGCCTGGGTGGCTCAGTCGGCTAAGTGTCTGCCTTCGGCTCAGGTCAGGATCCCGGGGTCCTGGATCAAATCCTGCACTGGGCTCCCTGCTCAGCAGGGAGCCTGCTTCTTCCTCTGCCTGCCGCTCCCCCTGCTTGTGCTCACGCTCTCTCTCTCTCTGACAAATACATAAATAAAATCTTTTTTTTTTTTTTTTTTAAAAAAGAGTGATTCACATTTTCAGGGCGCCTGGGTTGGCTCAGTCAATGGAGCATCTGCCTTCGGCTCAGGTCATGATCCCATAAAAACTGGCAAACATATCTTGCCATTCCTTTCTTCCAAGAGTCAACGCCACTCCAGAATCTTGCTACCTTTGTCAGTTTTCCAATGTCTGCGGTAGGTGTTTAAGTTTTTTTCCCTATCGTGTTCAGAGCTTATAATTATTATATAGAAGAGAATCAGTCTCGTAGGAGTTTCTTTGGCCATATTGGAAATGGAAGCCCATTTTTATTTTTAAAGAAATCTGGAATTTGAACTTGTCACCTGTTTCAATAACTTTTCTTCACATGGAATGAAGTTTTATTTTATCTTCCAAAGACATTTCACCTCCTCGTTTCAACATCTTTTTCTTCCGACCTCAGTTTCTTCTAAAGCCCAGAACGAGGAAGCGTTTTGAGTTTTATTTTGCTTACTGAGAGTATTTTTGAACTGCAGTGAAGCATTCACGGAAGGAACTGGATTTAACTTCTCTGTCCAATACAAATTTCAAGAAGGCACTAAATAATTAGCTCCTGATGGATTAAAACTGATTTTGTCCATGAAATCCATAGATTTTTTAAAAATAAAATATCCAAAAAGCATTAGTAGGTATTGATGAAAATGTATTCATCAGCTGGGGGCTTGAACAGGGTATTCTCCCTGACTCAGGATCACCGCACGTGGGCTCCACTGGGGAACTACAGGATTTGAGACAACGTCAGCAAACGGTTACCGCTGAAGCTGAAATTACTCAGGACAACATATAATGGATCTGCTGGGGTAACTCTCTCTCAGTAGATGGCTCTGCAATGCGTCCCCGATGATACTAGAATCTGCGGTCTGATCCAATTAAGAAAACGAAGATGGTTCTCAAGGGCTATCAACGACTAAACTGCATTATAACAAGTATGAGACAATTGCTGTGTTATCATAAAATTGGAAGGGTGTTCTGAAGGGTGTGTCTAGAAACAGCAGAATGGAAAAAACAGATTTTGAGAATTCATTCAGCATTGTCAATGAGACAGCAATATTTTACACATTGCAGAGTTAGGTCTATTTTGTCACTAACGTCAGATTTTATATGTTACGAGTGAGGGATAGTTCGTCAGGTGTTTCTATACCTTGGATGAAATACTCTGCACAACTATCCACGTTACTTTCTTTGGCACAATGGTCTTTAGGCAGTCTTTTTTCCCCGTGTCTACTGCTTCCATTTTCCTGGTAGGTGGTTGGAATGTGGGAATATTCAATCCTTTGGAAAGCAACACTTTCCGCTGTGAATGAGTAAGTAACGTCTGACTTGGCATTCTAACTCTTTTGTGCGATAAGATAAGACACAGATGACTACACAGACGTATACACATATGCACACGTGCATTACACATTCTCAGAACGAGTGATATCGCTTCGGGGGGGGGGTGGGAATTGGTTCTTGCGGGGCAAAAATCTTTCTCTTTTTATATATAAAGCACAGATATACATAGAGTACATAAACTTATATACAGCATAAATACCTGTTATTAAATGGAGGGACAATTAGGAAAAAAATTGTTAAATTGTTGAAAAAAGCTTCTTCTCCTTGGGGGGAAATAATGAAAAACAATTGAGAAACATGGACATAAGCACACACACATGTGTATCTCAGAATACTCAACAGGTATAGACATTTATAACAGAGACCTAAACAGATAGACACAGAGTTTATATCTAGAACTATCTTTATATCATTTGGGGGTTTTGTGTGAGTCTGACAGTTTACTATGGTCGTCTCAAAAGCTATGTATGCCCCAACCTACACCTGATAATCGCCACTTCCCACAGTGGATAAAAAACACACAAGACTAGTCACCAAGACCTGTCCCGGGCAGGGCCCAGTGCATCTCATCTCATCTGCAATAGCCAGGTGTGGGCAGCGCATGCCCCAATCCAAGCTGCCCTCTTATGTTCTACTGAAGTTAAGTGCCTAGTAACTCCTCCCCCCTCTCCCATCGGGGCACCTCAGCAATGGCCAAGCCTGAGGGCTTCAGGTCCCCCATACTCTCTCATCTCTGCCCACACAGCCCTCCTGTTGTGGAGGGTCTCGGCCACCATCTTTGTGTGAAATAAAATCCTGCAGACACCAACAACCAACTGAGAGCCTCTTCCCCCAAACCGGCCTAAGCCTCACTCTAGACATAGTGCCTCCCAAGCCCTCAAGCCCCACCCTCCCGGCTTTGTTTCTACTTCTCCAACAGTACTCCTCCGATTTTGCTCACATGACAGCTGTCTGCATAAGGGTCTTCTCTCTTCTACTGGGGTGTAGGCTTCTGCAGGAGAGACGGTTGCTTTGGGGAGATTTATTTTAGAAATGCAGAGCACCTAACACCACGCCTTGGAAGGAACAAACAGCTGGGGATGAAGACTAACATGTCATCTCTGCCCAGTTAGTAATCAGCAGTTACTGAACACCCACTACATGTGAGGCTCCTGCTTCTGGAGGGATAGAAGGCTAATGATAAGACAGGATTCTTTTCCTCAAGGGTCCTAGAATTCAGGAGGTATCTTAAGACAGGTCCATGGATTTGCAATATAACAGGAATCAAAGAGGCTTCAAGTGACAGCTGTCACGGACTTCAGGCATCTCTGTCCCTCAAAGACCTTTGGCCAGCCCGAATGACAGACACAGCACATTAAACCGGCCTCGGAGTGAATGCCCACGCCTACACATCTTCTTACTACAGACAGAAAGTGGCTAAAGAGTGACGAATCCTTCAAATTAAATGATCTGCGTTTCCTTCTCAGATTCCAGACAAGATTTCTGAGATTTGCAACATGACACCTGTGGCAGTGGGCTGCCCCCCGTGGCACCCCAGGACACCCCTGAGAACATGCCCTCCCTTCATTTCCTCTGGCCAGGACGCAGCCAGCCTCCTGCAACCTTGACAACGGATTTGTTTTTCTCACTTGGATTCCCACAAGGGTGCCCGAGGGTGCTGCTGTGGAGGGACTGACTGACAACTTTCCAGATTCATAAACGTCCCCTGCAGGCAGGCCTTCAGCAGCTGAAAATGCACTATGATAAAAAGCAAAGTTACCCCGGACAGATGGACTGCCTCCAGAGTCCTTGCAGGCCCAGACATCCTCAATGTCTGCATTCGTGTGGGCCCTGCTCGGAGCAGGAATCTTTTTTATGGTCCCTCCCCATATTCAGCATGATTCATTAACAGTCCGAAATGAAACTCTTTTTCTGATTTTGGTTTTATTAAAAAAAAAAGAAAGAAAGAAAGAAAGAAAGAAATCCATCCAACATGAAGGTAAAGCCCTTGTTTTTATGAGAAGCACATATAACCAGCCCATCTTAACTCGGAACTTGGTTGTGAATGAAAAGGCAGGAGGGGCTCTGGAGTCTACGGCTAGCCACAAAATGACATTGGGGAACGCATCATGGGGTCATCCCTCTGCAGAGAGACCCCCCTGGAATTGTACACAGAGCTGGGTGTGTGAGCATGGATGTACACGGTTTGGTTTCCTGAGGCTGCTGTGACCAGTTGCCCCAAGCTCAGTGGCTTCAACCAACACGAATTTATGATTTTATAGTTCTGGAGTCAGAAGTCTGAAGGGGGGCTCACTGAGCTAAAATCAAAGTGTCTGTAGGGCTGGTTCCTATCTATCTGGAGGGCTCCAGAGGAAAATCTGTTTCTTGGTCTTTTCCTATATTCCTTGGCTTGTGGCCTCCTTTCATTTTCAGTCAGCAAATGCCAGTCAGTTCTTCCTCACATTCCATCACTCTGAAGCTCACCCTTTTGTTTCCCGCTTGCTCATTCAATGGGTCTTGTGACCACGGCGGGCCCACCTGAATGAGCCAGGCCAATCTCCCTATTTTAGGGTCAGCTGATTAGATGCCTTGATTTCACCTGCAACCAAGACTGCCCCTTTGCCATTTTCTGGAACATATTTACAGATTCTGGGAGACCAGGGCATGAAACTCTTGGGGGAGGCCCTTATTCTGCCTACCAAATGAATCTTTCGGGGGAAAAGGGTTAGTGGCTGTGAACAGATCCTCGAAGGGCAATGTAAGAAGCACTGGGTTCAGTGCTAAAAGGTTTCTCGAAACACGAACACAGCTCAAGGCTAAGAATGTTACCGACCTGCTGTGTGTTCCAAGGGAAAGGATCCCAGCTCCCCGACCTGGGCCTCAACTTGAGCAGGAGTACTAAGTGATAGAGAGGGTCACAAGAGAGATAAGACGCGGTGTTGAAAATCTAGGTCTTGAAGTTTAAAAAATTAATTGACAGCCTCCTGTTTAGCCCAGCAGGAAACAAAGTTTTTCGGCTGGTTTTTATAACCTACTTAACAAACGGGGAAAAGCGAGGAGAGGTGACCTGCCAGATTCCTGGGAAGAGGGACAGGAAAGCCTGATGACCCAGGCTAATGCGGGCTTTCTGGTTTTTGGTTTTGTCTTCCCCACAGATTAAAATAATCATGCACATTAATGAGTTCTCCCCGAACAGCGAGCCTCACTTGAGGGACCTCCTTGGTCTGTCACTTCCAGGAGGGAACGATGGATCGGGTGGAAAGGACAACCAGACAGCTGAGGGACCTGCATTCCCTCTCGTGAAATCAGAGCTTCTAGTTATGAGTTAGTAGAAGGCGAAGACGATGCAAAAGCTGTCAGGAAGGAGACTCATTTTATTGATTTTCCTGTTTAATGAGTGCCCTCAGGAGATAGGAGAGTGTCAGAAGAGAAACCTGACTTTTAATGGGGCATTTTATTGGGTTGAAGACGTTAATGAATCCCAGCCCTGAGACTTTAAACTACCTTTCAGTGTGCATTTCAAATGCTCCCCCATGCTTCGGGCTCCTTTGAGTTTAGTCTGATCTTTCCCTGTCCACACGCACCCAGCAGAATATTCTCGTTCTCTGGCACAGTCCTTCTTAAACTCTTGGACGCGGCACCCCTCTTTCTCTGACTATGAATTGCTAGGTACCTCAAAGAGTTTTCATTTATATGGGTGGTATCTATTGATCTTCACCACATTGGAAATAAAAACGGTGAAAAAGTGTTAATAATTATTAATATATTGGGGCGCCTGGGTGGCACAGTCTGTCAAGCGTCCAACTCTTGGTTTCAACTCGGGTTGTGATCTCAGGGTTGTGAGACCTGGCCCAGCATTGGGCTCCGTGCTCAGCTCAGAGTCTGCTTGGAATTCTCTCTCTCTCTCTCTCTCTCTCTCTCTCTCTGCCCGCCCCCCCCGTGTGCCCACCCCCTGCCCATGCTCTCTCTCTCTCTGAACTAAATAAATCTATAAAAAATAAAAATACTTATTAATATACTAAAATAATAATAAACCTATATATTGTAGCACAAACAACACATTTATAAGGTATAACTGTTTTCGCAAACAAGAACAGTTAATGAGGAGCATAGGATTGCTTTCCATTTCCATAAATCTCTTTAATGCCTGGATTAGCACGAGACAGCTGGTTGCTCATCTCTACTTCCTTATTGCAGCTCTTTTGTAAGATCCCACGTGCAGCAAATGCCACCGAATACTTGTGAGAGACTGAGATGGGAAAGGGCAACTAAAACCTCAGCGTTATTATGCAAATCGTTTCAGTATCGTGGACCCCCTAATGGGTCTTCCAAACTCCCGAGGGTCCTGAGATCACACTTTGAGAACCGCTGCGCTAGTTGTTTTCCCCAGGGACTTAGTACTAGATGGACCCCCTGATCAATGGTAAACTTACGGGATGCCCAGAATATGGGCCGGAGCTGAAGTCAGAGAAAGCCTGTGTTAAAAAGCGAAGTTTTGTTTTAGGAGTCCACGTTACCACTGTAAATGAATTTAGACTTTTTTATTTAAAGTAGTCTCAACACCAAACGAGCGGTTCGAACACAGGACCCCAAGATCGGGAGTCTCACACTCCACCGACTGAGCCAGCCAGGTGCCCCTGAATTTAGTCTTTTAAAACTGTGAGAAGCAGGAAGAATTTGGGGGAGTCTGGTCTCCCAGAAAGTCTCTGGGGGGCGGGGGGCTGTTCTACCCTCTGTTCTCTAAGCTGCCCTTTACATAGCGCTGCTTGAGTTGTTATCCTTCACCGGCTTCTGAGATTTTTTTCAGCTGGAAGAGTTTTTAAGTGGTGTTTCACCAGCGATCTACGAACAAAAGCAGATTGCCCTTTAAGTCCCTTTTAATAAGTAAGACAGAGCACCATTATGCTTTAAAGATTTTATTTATTTATTTGACAGAGAGAGACACAGCGAGAGAGGGAACACAAGCAGGGGGAGCGGGAGAGGGAGAAGCGGGCCTTCCTCGGAGCAGGGAGCCCCGTGTGGGGCTCGATCCCAGGACCCTGGGACCGTGACCTGAGCCGAAGGCAGACGCTTAACGACTGAGCCACCCAGGCGCCCCCATTATGCTTTAAAGGTACAAAACCAAGGCACTCGATCAAGGTTCCCTTTGGCGATTTCCTGGCCCTACCTCTCAATTATATTAAGCAACTACCTTCAAATGTTTTATTTGGTTCCACCTTAAATATGAGATATTGCCAGAAGGGAACAAGCCACATTTTGAACAAGTTGGAATGTTTCCCGTGGAAAAGGAATTGGTGGTTATCCACTGTTAGGAAGCTCTAAGGCAGCTGTTCGCACAGGGGGGCAGTTTGGCCCCCTAGCGTACCTCTGCCAGTGCCTGGAGACTTTTCTGTCTGTCCCAACTGGGGATGGGAGGGATTCCTGGCCTCTAGTGGTCCAGACCAGGGATGCTGCTCAACATCCCATAGCTACAGGCCCACCGGCAAAGCAGCATCTGACCTCAAATGTCCCTAGTACCCTGACTGTGAAGCCATACTATAAAGAATGACTTTATCTTTAATTTTCATCTTAGAACAAGGGCAAGTCTTTTTCCAGAAGCAGCATGTATTCTGCTCTTGTCAATGAGACCCTAGTCACCTCTCCTTCGATCATACCTTTTAAGGAGTTTTTGGAACCCTAATATGATGAACTCAGAATGTATATGGTAAGAGTTGAACATGTTTGAGTGCCTCCTAAGCTCAGTTTAACATATGTCACTTGAACACAGGGTCTCTCATCTGGGAGACAATGTATCAATCTAAGTTGGAAAAAGTAAGAGTAAACTAAACGGGGTTTGTTATTGTTGCAAGAATCATCAGAGATTTTTAAAGTCTAAAACACACTGCGGGGGGGGGGGCGCCTGGGAGGCTCAGTCGGTTGAGCGGCTGCCTTCGGCTCAGGTCATGATCCCAGGGTCCTGGGATCAAGTCCCGCGTCGGGCTCCCTGCTCAGTGGGGAGCCTGCTTCTCCCTCTCCCTCTGCCTGCTGCTCCCCCAGCTTGTGCTCACTTGCTCTCTCAAATAAATAAAATCTTTAAAAAACACAACACACTGTGAACCTCAAAAACCAGTATATACTGCATGTCATTTTGGGAACACAGATTCCTTTCTTTAGGGAGCCCTCTTGGAGACAGTGTCTGAGGAACATTTGGAATAACTGTCTTTTGGAGATAAGGCAAGTTGTTTCAGAATTTTATATATGCGAAGTGAAAAAGCTCATGAAGCTTATTAATTTTTTCTTGCTGTTTTCTTCAATTTAGAAAATATTGCCTTTGTTTAAGAGAAATAGAAATAAAATCACTATTACTTTACACAGATGTTCACTGCTGACCACACAAAATAACCCTTGTGGAAGAGAATTAAAGTTTTGGCCACCTCGTGATTAGCTGAGCATAGCTTTAAAGAGCGAGGGAATTTTCAGTCACGTGGACAACAGTAATTAGGCAACCGCTCTTCAAAGTTCCCCAGATTTGAGAGGATTTATCATACCACCTAACTGTAGACACAATCATTCAGATGGCGAAGAGGCGGAGACAGATGCTTGCCCGGAAGGGTGAGAAAGAGTAGGCCGGGGTCCTCTAGCGGAGTACTCCAGAAAAGCCAGGACATGGCCTGATGACTGCCAATTACAAAGGGGAATGATAATTGATCATCTACAGTTATGAGACAGAATGACGGTTCTGAGCTGTTCCTCACTATAGAAAGCCTGAAACGGCTCGGGCAAGGAAGGAGAAACAGGCAGGAAAGGAGAGGGGCAAACCCAGCCGACTCTACTTCTCATTAAGCCACTGCCATGTTCAATGTCATATAAATGCACACTCGAAAGAAATTACACAAGACCCATACCTACTTCGTGTGCCAACTGTTCAAAAATTAAGAAACAAACTGTTTCCATAGCAACAGCTATCTGTAAACAGCATAAATATGTCTTATATGCAAGTTAATAAGGGTTTTCTTAGGATCATTTGTGCGGTTTTCATTTAATTAATTCACAGGCATGCTTGGCTGAAGAGTGAATTATTCATTGTGGGAGAAGAGAGTTTAATAGCTCAATAAACGAAGGTCAGGCTGAACGATCGGGGAGAGAATCTTGACCTCAGAGTTTAGGTTTGGATGCAGGTTACTTCAAGACATTTCAAACAAAAATGACATTTAGTTTTACTTACTGAGATAACAGCATCTCTGTGTTTTGTACTGTGGTGTTGCGGGGAAAAGCTGAGGGAAGATACCTGTTTGGTGGTGAAGCTCAGAGGAGCCGAGTTCTGCCTTCTCGGGCAGGTGGCGGCTGGATGCTGCGCTAAGGCACTGGCGGGAAGGGCTCCCATTTACCAGGAGATGCCCTGGGCGAAAATTCCGAGTCCTGTCTAGGGCAAGTGTCTTCACCTCCTGGCAACTCTTGGGAAATATACACGGACCCAAAGCGATAACAATGTAAAAACAACCATAAAGTGCTATTCGACTTTTTAAAGTGAAACAAACCAGGAGGAGTATAAATTAAGAGGGTAAGGCCAACACACGACCAAAGGGCAATGGAAGCAATTTAAATTTACTCAGTGCGTATTTGTGACCCAGAAGTGAGCTTGTTTTAAGACACAGGGTTTTAATCTAAGGCAGCTCAGAGGGGGAGCTGGAGTGCAGCACTACAGGGCAGTGTCTGGATTTCCATTAAGAAAGGAAAAGACGTGGGGAAGGGAGAGAGATTATTTACGTCAGTTAGTAGACAGGGAATTCTTCTGAATGAAACGTTGGAGGTAGTGTGACATCACTGTGCCTCTCCTTCAAGGGGGCGCGCTGGGGGAGGAGAGCGTGTCTCCAAGACTGAGTCAGCTGCCCTCCCCAGCAAAGGGACAGGAAATTCAGTGCGTCCCTTCAAGGTCGTTTTCTTTGGAGACAGGGGAGAGCGAAGGAGAAGCAGCTGTGAAGACGAGTCCCAGCGAGGGTAAGAGGAGACGCTGGGAGGCCCGGGGGCTTCGGCTGAGTGGGCACACTAGGCGGCTGGGAAAGGACTTTACACTGCCCCGTAAGCACTAGGGAGAGGCCCGTAGGCCCAGGGAGGCTCTCAAGGGCAAGGCCAAGGAGGAAAAAGAGCCCAGAGAGACAAAGCTGGAAGGAAGTCGAAAGGCTGCACGATAAGCTGGTGCAGAACACTGAGCCATTTGGGGATGTGGAACGGCACCTAGAGATGAGCTAGGAAGGAGACTCCTCCGGGCAAGAACAAACAGCTCTGAAATCAGCCAAACCTGGATGGCAACCCCAACAACTGCCCATGTGATCTACATCTAGATCAATTAAAAAAATCGATTGGGTGGGAACCCGAGCCACAGTGGAAAAAATTACATGACCCAGAACACACCATTCCTGGTTACCTGATTCTGTGGTAGCTATTTTACAACTCTTTAAATCATGGATAACAGACAGCAATGCAAAATCATTCCTGACCACAGATAGATGTGCAAATTCCATCCTGGAAGGCCAGGGAGATTCTACTGACAGCCTTCCCGACTGTGCAAGCTGATTTTGCCTCCATTTGCATATTTACATCGATATTTCTGATCTGCATGGGTATCTATTCTTGGATTCTCCTTTGGTATGTTGTAACATAACAGCACTTTCCTAACTAATGAGTTAAATGAAATCTATTACACAGGTTAGTTTTAAATCTGTACAAGAGTAGGGGCACCTGGGTGGCTCAATTGGTTAAGTGTCTGCCTTTGGCTCAGGTCATGATCCCAGGGTCCTGGGGTCGAGCCCCACATTGGGCTCCCTGCTCGGCGAGAAGCCTGCGTCTCCCTCTCCCACTCCCCCTGTTGTGTTCCCTCTCTCACTGTGTCTCTGTCAAATAAATAAATACAATCTTAAAAGAAAAAGAAATGAAATCTTTAAAAAAATTTGAAAAAATCTGTACGAGAGTCATGATTTTCCCTTGTTTTGAAAATTATCTTTTAATGGGTAATGATTAAGTAACTACTAATATGTCTAATGCTGTACCAGGTAGTGCTGTAGATACATGAATATGTTATATTAGTTCTGAACATATAAGGCTTTTACTTCTAAAGTGAACCATCAAAACTAATTCCTACAATTTCTCTGACTTAAGCACCTTTACTCTTGCTCAATTCCTTCCATTGACATATATTGTGTTTTTAAACTACATTCCCAGGTCGCTAGAAAAAAAGAAAAAAATATCAGAATTAAATGTTATTTTACCAATACAAGAGGAATAAAAAACTAACAGTAGGAAACAGAAAATTAGGAATATGTTCTTTTAAAATCCTTTTCTTCAAGTTTCTACCTGAATTTCTCAGACTTTAAATCGTGGGTAAAAAAATGTTGATCTCCCATTGATACGTGTGAATACAATCATTCCCATTCTGCTTATTGATAACCGATGGCGGAGAGAAGAGAATACCTTAATATTAATATTTTATTCTCTTAAAAAATGTCTTATTGTATGATGAATGCCTCAATCAGGAGAAATTTTACACTGTGAGTCTGACTTACAGCTTAAAAGCATTTGAATACAAACATGCATTAGCATCACTATTTTCTTTACCACAATTTAGTTTACCTAAATGTTCACTAGACATATCCTAGCTTCCACTCTCAAGGAACTTCTTCGTTTTTGAAATTTAGATGTGATTTTTGTAGACCATATAACTCTGAAATGTCCATCTTGTTTGTATGCAATCCACATTAAATTATCTGTGTCACAGACTGGGAATCATGTTCTCATTTATGATCTTAGACTGGCTTTCTAAAATGATAAAAGTAAAACCTGCTTTAGGAGAAGAATTCATAGTACAGAGGAGTATAAAATGAAAAATACGGAACTTGCCCCAGTTCCTCAGATCCCAGTGCAATGCCTAGAAGACATCATTGTTAACCACTTCTAGTGTACCCTCAAATAAATATTTTAATGAGACACAAAATTCGCATAAAATAGAATTCTATGTAGCATTTTTTTAAAAGATTCATTTATTTATTTTAGAGACAGCTTGAGAGAGACCGAGAGAGAGAGCGGGAACGTGCACCAGCAGAGGGGAGAGGCAGGAGGGAGAGAATCTCAAGCAGACTCCCCACTGAGCACAGAGCCTGACACAGGGCTCAATTTCACAACCCTGAGATCCTGACCTGAGTTGAAACCAAGAGTCGGATGCTTAGATGACTGCGCCACTCAGGCGTCCCTCTGTGTAGCATTTACGAAACATGAGAGAGGGGCGCCTTGCTGGCGCAGTTGGCTAGGCGACTGCCTTCAGCTCAGGTCATGATCTCAGTGTCCTGGGATCGAGCCCCACATCGGGCTCCCCGCTCAGCGGCAAGTCTGCTTCTCCCTCGGCAATCTCCCTCTCCCTTTGTGATTTCTCTCACATAAACGAATAAAATCTTTCAAAACTAAAAATAAAAAAATAAGAAGGATGAGAGGGGTATATGGAAAATGTCAAGATGTATTAATTTAGCCTTTTATTAATCATATGCAGGGCAAATATTTTCCCAGTTGGCTTTTTAAATTTGTTTTGGTATTGGATCATTAATGTATTTAAATTTTGAAATAATTATTGTTAATTGCAATAGTTATTGCCAGCTTAAGATTTAAAAAGCATGACCCTTAGATAAACTATGCTGAGAAATTATTTGAACTATAGAACTAAAAGATAAAAGACTTCGAAATGCAAGGAATTACCAATACCACATAGTACCTTTCTTGACTGAGTTCTCATTCTAGCTGCTATACATTGACCTGGTTATCTGAAACTTTTCCGAATGCCAATATTTTCTTGCTAAACAAAATGAAGTGTGATGCAGATCCAAATAGTTTCAAAAGGCACTGAGCCCTGGTGGCCTCTAGAGGGCAGCAAAGAGGCCTCTCCATTTTTGTGGCTGTCATTAGGAGATTTATTTTTTAGACAGTCTTTCTAGAACTGTTGATAATGCTTTGAATACACATAATCAGGTCGTTCTTAAAACAGTCAAAGATATGAGGACATTATTATACACCAAGACTATCTATGCTATAGGAACCTCTATTGGTTCACAAGCTATAGAGGAAAAGTCCAGTGTCTTTTGGGTAGTAAACTCGGCCCTTCAGAACCTGCCTCAGGGGCGCCTGGGTGGCTCAGTCAGTTAAGCGTCTCTCTGCCTTCAGCTCAGGTCATGATTGCGGGGTCCTGGGATCGAGCTCCGCATGGGGCCCCCTGCTCAGTGGGGAGTCTGCTTCTCCCTCTCCCTCTGCCGCTCCCCCCACACTTGTGCTCTCTCTCTCTCTCTCTCTTTCAAATAAATAAATAAAATATTTTTTTAAAAAAAGAACCTGCCTCAAACAGTCCTCTCCACGATAATCTGGCATGGCACCTCATTAAGATCCAGGGACACCGATCCTGGCATAGGGAACACATAAGCCCTGTCATGGGCCCGACAGTCCACGCTAGTCCCTCTTTCTCCCAAGTTCGAGGCTTATCTACATAGAGGACTCGTGCTCATCATGTGTGCATCATCTCATCTACTCAAACGTTCTCCAGTTCTGGTCATTTCTGGAGTTTAGCACTGGCCGCACTGTATGGTGATTATCTTCTTGTAGGATACTGATTCCCTCCGTGAAATAGTAAACTCTTCAGTGTAGGGCCTCTTGGTTTATTCACTTTGTAATCCTAACACACAGTAGCCGCCAAGTGTTTAAGGAATGGACGAGCACATACACGCGTGCACGCAGGAGTGAATGGTTAGAGGGAGCAAGGAATTGTAGATTCTATTTTCTTAGAAAAATCAATTCTATGCCACAGAAACATCACAAAGAGACAGAGATATTTCACTTCAAATAAAACCCTTGTCTTAAATCGAAATGGCTCTAAACCAGCTGCTGGAAGAGGACTATTGTACAAATCTTTGACCTTGAAGCCTGATGTAGCAGAAGTCCACCTTCCTCAGAAACCCCAAACAGTAAGAATACAGTTATTTATTATAACCTGGACAATGGAAATCACCAGCAGTTCCGAATGTGTCTGTGGGTGACAGAGCTAGCTGAGGGAGAATTTAGTGAAGAAGAAAAAAATTGTTTCCTTTTAAATTGAGGACAAAGAGGAAAATGTCTGATGGCTTACCTATCTTTGTGGGAAGAAAATACTGAAATGAGAGGAACGAAATCAGCATTGATTCCTGTCTTCTGTGCGTAAACTTGGGGTTATGGCCAAGATAAGAGTGAAGGATGCTTATATTGCAAGTGCGAAAAGAAAGGTGGCTTCCTCATCACTGAGAGCTAAGTGAGGGCATGCGTTTAGGGTGTGATCTGGGGGGAAAAGTTTCTGCCATTTTCTAAATGATTCCCAAATACTCCTCAAACAAAAGAGTCAATTCCTAAATCCAAAGAACAGTGAGCAGTTATTAACATGATCTGCTATGGAAAAAAATCCCACCCTCCCACCTCGAGAAAAAGGTGAAATAAAGACGCCAGATAAGTAATTTCTTATTCATTCTCACTCCTTCAAATTTTAGAAATTTAAGGCAGTTCATCTTACAGCTGCTGCTTTTTTTGCCGTCTTGAAATTCCGTGGGGAAAAGAGATTTTTCCTTCATTTCATTTCTGTCGGCTTGAAGAAAATAATCACACAGTAAAACAATACCTACATACATACACATATACATACTATGATATTGGGTTGCTTGTGATGTTTTGAAGTGAATTCTTTTTGTAAGAACAAAATAAGCATGTTAGTTCTGAGTATTCAGGAGGGAGTCCCTGCGGTAAGATGAGAAAGCATATATAGAAAACAAAATGCCTGGTGTCAAGAATTTTAAAATTATTGGAAAAACAGGAGTCTTCTCTAGGGTTTGCAGGAGATTGGGAGCAGACGAGGTCAAGCAAGGGCACAAACGCAACCTCCATGTTGGAGGACCTGAAGCCTGATACAAATCCTTTGCACACTTGGCCGCATTGCATTTCCTGGAGTTTTCAAGGAAAACATATACTATGGAAGTATATCCTGATTCTCTCGCTAGCTGACATGCTGTGTAAGATGCTGGGTCGAGCCAGAGGAGACAGTTTTCAGTCCCTGGCTTGTAGGTGCTCAGGAGCTCTTAGGCCTTCATGACCCCTTGACTTCGACACTGTTTCCCAGACCCCCCAGTTCATACACCATCATCATTGTCTGCAATGCCTCAATGCCCTGCCTCCGGAATGACTGATATGATCTAGAAGACTGTGCTTCAGATTCACGGGTTAAAGCTTCACTGCATCATTTCAAGACATTTTGTACTCTGGAAAAATTTTAGATTTGGAGATAAGTTACAAAGATAGCACGGAGAGTTCAGTTTACCCCTCACCATTTCCCCCATTTTCACAACTAAGAAACCTACAGTGGCATGTTCCCATTAACCAAACCCTGGGCTTTATTTGGATTTCTCAAGTTTTCCCATTACTGTTCTTTTTCTGTTCCGGGATGCATTTCGGGGTGCCCCATTATGTTCGGTTGTCACATCTCTTTAGTCTCCTCTGGTCTGTGACAGCTCCTCGGTCTTTCCTTATTTTTCATGACCTTGACAGTCTTGAGGAGTACTGGTTTCCTTATTTTTCATGACCTTGACAGTCTTGAGGAGTACTGGTATTTGATAGAGTGTCTCAAGAACTGGGTTGGTCTGACATGTTTTTTCATGATTAGACTAGGTTATGGATTTTTGGAAAGAACATCACTGTGGTGATATGCTTTTCTTATTACATTATGTCAGCAGTACATGCTCTGGACATGACTTCTCACTGTTGATATTAACCTTGATCACCTGGTTTAGTAGTGCTTGCCAAAGTTCGTTTGTTTTTTCTTCCTCTGTATATTCGACTCTTTGGCAGCAGGTCACAACATGCAGCTTCCTCGCCAATAAAGGGGGTAGGGAGGGGGGCTAAGCTCCACCTCCTGGAGGAAGAAGTTACAGAAATGATTCAGCATTCGTTTGCAAGGAAGATTTGTCTCCTTTCTCATTAATTTATTTCTTAAATTGTTCATTTATTTCAGTAAGGACTCGTGTCTATTTATGTTTACCTTGGGTGGTAAGGTAATACTACACTATTATTTTGTCGCTGAAACTGTCCAGGTCTGGCCCTTGGGCGCCCTGTAAGGTCAACTTCTGTGTCCCTCTGATTTGTCTTCATTTATTTGTTTTTTTTTTTAGAACGTTTCCGAACGTTCCAGGACAACAAGATGCTCTAGGCTCATCTTGTATTTTCCCTTTTCAAGTCCCCAAACCACCATTTCTCCAAGGAGCCCTGTTTCCTTTTATTGGAAAATGGTATAATTCTTTCAGGTTAATGCGGGCCTTAGTAAGAGTCATGTGCCTTAACTTGCCTTGATTGTACTTATTACTACACTAAGTACCTGCTTAGTAAAATTAAATATTAAACCGTGAAATGGCAGGTTCTGGACAGGACTCATGTTGGGGGAAATCATTGCATTTATATATAGCACTGGCACTTACAATTAAATAGAGTCTTTGAGGGGCACCTGGGTGGCTCAGTCACTAAGCCACTAAGCGTCTGCCTTCGGCTCAGGTCACAGTCGCAGGGTCCTGGGATCGAGCCCCGCATCGGGCTCCCTGCTCGGCGGGGAGCCTGCTTCTCCCTCTCCCTCTGCCTGCCGCTCCCCCTGCTTGTGCTCTCTCTCTCTCTCTGTCAAATGAATGGATAAAATCTTTTAAAAAAAGTGTGTTTGATGAGGGAGCGGAAGGCAAGCTGACACCCCTAAGTGCCCCCCGCCCCCAAGGTGGGATATGGGAGGCATTCCTCAGGCACTCCTAGGTGCCCTAAAGCTAAGGGAAGGAAAAAAAACCCAAATGGTTAAACTATTAGAGATCACAGTCTAGCAGGACATGAGTCTCCCTCAGTTTAGAAATGTCTTAATGATTTACAAGAAAAAAGCATTCTTATCAATAACCTAACTTCCAGAAGGAAACTCCCAACTGTCTTAACCTTAATGCTTTACTAGAGGGAAAAACAACTTTAACTTGACAATGGCAAGGCTTCCAATATCTTGTAGGTCCTCTTTAGCATACAAAAATTCTTTTGAAAACCTCCCTTTTTCCTAACCCCCAGTGCCCAAGTATATAATCAGCCACCACTCACAACCCCGGGGCGGCAGCTCTTTCTGCCCACAGCTCCTGTCCCCAGGCTTTAATAAAACCACCATTTTGCACCACAGATGTCTCAAGAATTCCTTCTTGGTCCTTGGCTCCGGACCCCACCAACCTCACCTACGTTAAAAAAAATCATCTTTAGGCAATAACACATGGCTGAAGAATTTCGTTTGGCCAGATGGGATAAACTCTTTTTTTTTTTTAAAGGTATTATTTATTTATTTGAGAGAGACAGAGAATGAGAGATAGAAAGCATGAGAGGGAAGAGGGTCAGAGGGAGAAGCAGACTCCCCGCTGAGCAGGGAGCCCGATGTGGGACTCCATCCCGGGACTCCAGGATCATGACCTGAGCCGAAGGCAGTCGCTTAACCAACTGAGCCACCCAGGCGCCCCGGGATAAACTCTTTATCAACACGTGTTTTATCTTTTGTTACAGTTTTGCCATAAAATAGAAATCTGCGCCATTTGGATTACAAAATTTATCCAATTAAACTCAGGTTCTGTAAATGTGTTAATCAGCACACCTATTCCAATCTGGAAAGCGTTTAAAGGAATCACCAGGAATGGGAAGTCAAGTTCCATGGGATTTCCGAGGTGTAGTTCAAGTAGATAAAAAACGAATACTCCATGAATATTTTCATGTTTCGGCATGGTCAAGGCTTACTAGGAAAACAGCACTGGCACCTGGTTTAAAGGATAACTGAATAGCAACCCGAAGGATCGAAGGATCGAGGCCTCCCTAAGGACAAAGTCTCCAGTAGGCCTGGAGCCCTGGGCTTCCATTCCACAGTGGTGAAGTAGAGACCTTTGCCTCTTCTTCCCGAGGGGATCTGTCTACAGATCAGAGCAATGAAATCCTCTCTCTCTGGAGGGGGAAATGGATAGACGTGTTCGTAGTTCCTATATACGCTCTGGGGTTCATAATTCTGGCATTCTTCTGTGTTGGAAAGCATCAACACACAGCTAGATACATTTGGCTTTCCCTGAATTGCCCTCACGGAACTGGGGCTCTGGGAAGAGCTTCTTTGTGAGCGAACAGTCTATATCTGCTCCAGAGGCCTGGGGGGGGGGGGGGGGGGTGTATGCTCGCACACGTGTGTGTATAAACATATAATGGTGACAGGCTGATTTGTTAGCTTGAGAATAACATTTCAGACACTTCACTGTTTCCGACCCTCACCAATGAGCACAAATACCCCAAGGAAACCGGGATGTATTTCCATAGGCACCCCCTGGTTTGGCGATAAGATGTCATTGTTGACAGGGATCTCCCCTGATTTCTCTGTGTCCATTCTATAAATGCTATTAAAATATTCCGAATATCACCCATGATGAGAAACACCAAACGTCCTAAGCTCCATGGGAAAAATGTCTTTAATGCAAGCAAATAGAAAGAGTAGGCCGAGATTTACTTCTGCCCAGACATGCCTCCTGACAGATTTTAGCCAAATCTGTTCTTTCAGTGGTTTTTCACTCTGGGTCTCAGCACGCAAGGTCAGTTCACAGAGGGTGTGTTTATGTGAATTTTCAACTCAATTTCCTGTGTTTCATTTTGGTTCATCTTTCAACTAACACCCCTGAAAAGAAAAAAGAATTAATCATAACACTTTGTACTTCTTTTGCACATTTTTTCCTCCTGAGGAGATGATAGGACTTCACACTGAGTTCCACAGAGATCGAGAAAGACGTCTCTAAGATAGACAGACTGCAAGTATTTTCCTAATTGTCCAGATGAGGGAAATGCAGCTGGAGAGAGGTTTCCTACGGCCAGTACTGGACAGTAGCAACGTGGGTAAATTTCCTGGCTATCACAGTGCGCAATAGTCAAAAGTTTGATGAGATCATTTGAGTTAGGCAGCTCTTTGTAAAACGTAAGAGGAAATCCCCAAAAGAAGACAATCTTAAGAAAAGAATACTTCCAAGTTATAGAAAGATTATCATTTATTGTCAAACCTCTTTGGGAAATAACTAAGCCCCTACACACATAGGTTCATATAAGCCTGAGATAGGTTTTTAAACCCAAATTGTGTATATGAAACTAATGAAACATGAAGTAGAATTCCTTGAACAAATTTGTTCTGCTTAAAGAGCCTGAACTGGTCATAGGTAGCATGCGATAATTGCATGCAGAATGGGTATGTGACTTGGGTTGGATGATGTGCAACAGACAAAAAATTATCTTCCCAGTGTCAATATACCTACTACAATTAGAGACATCTACTCACCCTTTGGCTTGATGGTTGCTTAATATCTAATTGTCAACTAGCCAGTGAGAGCTTTCTTTTCTCTTAAAGAGATATTCAGGGGCACCTGGGTGGCTCTGTGGGTTAAGCATCTGACTTCAGCTCAGGTCATGATCCCAGGGTCTGGGGATCTAGCTCAGCGGGGAGACTGCTTCTCCTCCCTCTGTCCCTCCCCCTGCTCGTGTGCGCACGCGCACGTGCTCTCTCTCAAATAAATAAATTCTTAAAAAAGAGAGAGAGATGGGGCGCCTGAGTGGGTCAGTCGGTTAAGCATCTGCCTTTGGCTCGGGTCGTGATCCCATCAGGCTCCCTGCCCAGTGGGGAGCCTGCCTCTCTCTCTCTTTCCCTCTGCCTCTCCCCGGGCTTGTGCTCTCTCTCTCAAATAAATAAATAAAATCTTAAAAAAATATACAAATAAACATTTGCTTTATTAAAAAGAGAGAGAGGGAGAGAGATTCACTGAGCCAGCTTTCTTTGTTTTTTTAATTCTTTTCAAAAATAATGGGCCACGGTTTCCTTTTACTTCCAATCTTTACTGTATATCACCTCAATGTTAATCTTTAAAATACCATTTCCTTCGGCTCACAAAATGAGCTGCAAGAGAATGCTCTGAGAGCCAGGAAAGAGTCACCATGTTGCTCAACGATTTCAAGTTCATTGTTGTTACCAGAAACCAACCCGGTGCATATAGCTTTAGTGGGGAATGTATGAATCTGCAAAATAATATGCAGAATTCTGTGTATGCGCTGTCTAGGAGCAAGGTTCATTACTGTCGTCAGATTCTCCAAAAGTGTCTGGGACCCAAATTAATAAGCCTTGGTCTAAGGCAATGTTTGTCAACCTTTCTATCTCTTTAGACATTTTTCCTAACAGACCACCGCCCACGCATGAAATTTCATCAAAGATTTATTTAAATTGTTTAGATACTATATTTGTATCTGTGCTTTATACATGAAAACAATGAAAGATTTTTGTCTCTAAAAAGCAATTTTTGCCCAGGATGGAGTGATATCAGCCTCCACCGAGAATGCCTGGTCTATAGGGTCACAACCGAATCCCTCTATCTGGTTCCCTGCCTGTCCCTTCTGCTTCTCGCAGCACTAACCAAGCTCTAGCTGGCAGTTTCTTAGGGGCAACGCCCAGCATTCCAGCCTGAAATTCACTTGCACAGTCATATCTTTCACTGGGCCAACAACTCTGTGAAGTTCATATTAGATGCTTCAACTCACTCTCCCTCTATTAAACACCTAAAGGTATTTCCATCTCAACAATGTGTTCATGACATCATCAGCTTTGGCTTGGTTGTCTTTCCTCCTTGGAAATCTCCTTTTCTTCCATGACATAGATCAGGAAAATATATAATAGACCCATGGCATAATTTTCATGTTTGTGTCTTAGAGAGCAGGCAGTCTTGCCCCACCATTATTAGGTGACCAATTTTGAGTAGGCAGCTAATTGACTTTGCCAGGCACATTCCTCCTTCTCAAAAGTTTTCCTCTGAAGAACCACTTGCCACCCCTTTAACCCATGTTTATGTTGAGATGACCCCAAAAATCTGGCTCCTGTGGTAGTCACACGACGTAGGCCTAGACAATGATCACATCCCACTGGGACCAGTGACATAATCTGTGGGATTTATTTATTTTTTTGAAGGCTTTATTTTTTTGTGCGAGAGAGACAGAGAGCACACACACGAGCAGGGGGAGGGGCAGAGAGAGGGGGAGACAAGGAGACTCCCTGCTGAGCCCACTCCATCATGACCTGCGCCGAATTCAAGGGTCAGCTGCTCAACAGACTGCGCCACCCAGGCAACCCCATGCTATGCAGTTTAAAATGAAAATGCAGGATGCTTGGCTGCCTCAGTTGCAATAATATACAAATCTTGATCTCAGGGTCACAAGTTCGAGCCCCACATTTGGGAATAGAGATTACTAAAAAAAAATAAAATAAAATAAAATGAAGACAGAGGACTCCTTGTTCAAAAATTAATACTAATTTCAACGTAGTGGAGGATTAGAGCAAGTATGGGACCCTTCTAAGTGCAGAGTCCTCTGTGACCACACGGATTTCACACCTAAGAAGTTGGCCCTCCAGTCCAGGCTTGCCGTCACAGTTAATGGTTCAGGAATGGATACAAAGAAACCAAGATTGTTAGACCTATACTTTGTACAGGAGGGAAGGCTGAGAAAGAGAAACACTCTTGCTGCCAGATCCAAAGTTTGCAACATGTATCCCCGAAACTGACAGTGGTCCAGAGAATCTGCCTGAAACTGAAGCCAGGATGGAGGGAAACTCAGCTTGGAGAAAGAAAAGATACTGAGTCCTGGAAAGAAAAGACACCGAGTCCTGGCAACATTGTTGGAGGCCCTGGATCCAGACCTACCACTGGAAATGAGTCACCAAAACCCTCTTTGTTCTCAAAGCACTTTGAGTTGGAATTTCTGTCACTTGCAACCAGAAGAGCTTTGACTAACAAAAAACTATGTTTTAGGGATGTAGGTGGAGAGAATTAACATGGTACCCAGAACAGATAAATATTAGCTGCTATAATCACAATGATGGAAACTCCGAAAACACCGCCAATCTTTTGCACTTGCGATGCATCACACACACTACTTTATATTGTTGATTTAGGTTTATGACAACCACATTTAAAGCTTTTTGAGAATACAGGATATTCTAAAAAGTATTTCATTAAAACCTAGACTTGAAGAGGAAGGATATACTCATAAGTATGTCAATATGACTGTGTTAAAATATGACATGAATTGATTCCTAATTTAGCAACTGGGAGGAAAATTAAATATAGATAAGAGTGTTTACAATAGGTGATTTCATCTGACAGAAACAGAAAAATCTCTGAGGTGCAACTCAAAATTTGTGAAGTTTCTAATTTATTATGACTTGTAGTGAAGGCTCTATTCCAGGAAATTTACATCCGTTGGGAATATGAGATTGAACAGGGAAATATGTTTTAACCTATTTATATATTTTTTGAAAAATTATTTCAATCATGAATGTTACATTGAATCACTGCAGTCCTTCAATTAATTGAAAAAGGAGAATATATGTAGATTTTTAGACACAGACTTACACATTTCCCGAAGGCCATGAAAAGTAAAAGTAGGTAAAAGCAACATTCACAATTTCCATTTGACTGAGAAATTAATGGTGGAGCTGTCAAAAAAGATGAGGGAAGATGTAAACACCGGGGAGAACACTCCTACTCTCAGATGCTGGGACGGTACAAAAACTATATTCACACCATTACTGTCCAGACACTTGTCATGTCAAATTTATAAAAATACAGCAAAGATTTATTGAGAATCACTGCACATAATAAATATTTGCAGCTAATGAAACTGAATTTTGTTAGCTTCAAAACTTTATTTCCCTGTTATTCTTAGTAGGATTTTCCAAAAGTTACACCATAGCTTTTTTGTGTTGTTCAAGAAATCATGGGCTATTTACATTTTTTTCCTTAAAATTAAGAGTCCTTGTTATGAAGTAAAAATACTGTCAAGTCTAGTCAATATCCCTCCTTTGAGGTCCTTCAGTAGATGTGGGTTTATTTTGGTTCCTTCTAAATTCCCTCTTGCTGACTGTCCTTTCCCTCAATCCAGGCTGCTTCTCTTTGCATACCCATGAGATTTCACCCCTCTTATATGTCTTATATGTGGTTTTGACAACTCTAAAACAAATGAACTTTGGATAAGAAAACACAATTACATATTTGAATACAGATTTTGACAAGGGAAAAATATTAATTACAAAATCACAGGTCTTTGTATTTAAAGGGGAACAGTTCCCACCTGTGCATATACTGCCTGTTATTTTATTGTGAGAGTTAAATCAATATTTTTGTCAGTGGATTTTGAAAAAAGTACTGTGAATTGTTACTTAATAAATTTTGTCACTTCCTAACTCAATAAAAGATCTATTTGAATGCCCTGTAATTACAATGCATTTCTAAAAGAAAACTATTTTCTCTCTGAACTAGATCTTGGGCTTACTGCACCGAAAACAGGAAGGGCATATCGAAAATAGAGTAGATGTTTTTATTCTTCCGAGAACAATATCTAATTTGAACACATCAGCTTTCTCTTCCCCAAATTTAAAATTTAAAATCATTGCTCAACCAAGCAAGTCACAAGTGCCCAACACTGTAAGAGTTTCTGTAACTAAATGTTTGTTTGAGGAAGGCAGTTTTGCTCAAATAAGAGTTACAGGAATATATCAACAGAGTGAGCAATTATGCCCTAATGGGAAGGTTCTTCTGCCACTTTTCCAAACCTCCTTATTCTCGTTTACTATTCCGCTTTACCTACCCATTTCTATAAGTAATTCTTTCCACTCCACCATTATTTCTCTTTTGCTTTTATTTTCTCAAACATACTACTGATATGCTAGGAGGTATGTTTATTACTTAGTTAACCAGTAAACCATTTCTCAACCCAAATCCGGCAGCATATTGGATGTGCAGCCCAAATGACTTTTCTGTGCTTTAGAATTAACTTGGATAACAGAGAGGCAAATTTTGTCAGTTTCCAAATTGAAAATTCTGCCATTTACCTTATTCCTCTTGGCTCCGATCTTGATGCCAATATAAAATCTATAATGTAGTACTGAAGAGGTTCAAAGCAAGTCTCTAAAAAATGTACCCTTTGTGCGCCTGGGTGGCTCAGTTGGTTAAGCGACTGCCTTCGGCTCAGGTCGTGGTCCTGGAGTCCTGGGATCGAGTCCCACCATCGGGCTCCCTGCTCAGTGGGGAGTCTGCTTCTCCGCCTGCCCCTCTTCCCTCTCGTGCTCTCTATCTCTCATTCTCTCTCTCTCAAATAAATAAATAAAATCTTAAAAAAAAATAAAAAATGTACCCCTTTGGCACGAGAAGTAGTTTCAGCTGAAGGCAATTGAGACCCTATGGGCTAAACACAAACTTCTGCCCCTCCCTTGACAACCTAGAAAAATCTAAATTGGGGCCTTTTCTAGACTGAGATCGATTACCAGAGATAAATTTTATCTGAGTGACCTGTCTATATGGAAGGGCAAACATGAATTACCACACACCTGCTCTTCTTCTCCCCACTGAAGCCCCAGGCCCCTGTCCTGTTTGTTAGCTCAGGATGGCATTGATATTTCATTTTACATTTCTGTCATCGAACCTCTCAAATTTGAGGGGCTCCTGTATGAGTGAAATTAAATTAGACTTTTTCAAGTTACTCTGTCTCACGTCAATTTAGTTCTTCGACCAGCTGGAAAAACCTTTGTATGGCAGAGGAAGTTTCCTCCTCCCCAGCCTTCTCATGCCCTGAACTTGCCCCTTTCCATTTTGGAGGCTTTTTTACTTACTTACTTACTTACTTACTTATTTATTTTTAAGATTTTATTTATTTATTTGAGAGAGAGAGAATGAGAGATAGAGAGCACGAGAGGGAAGAGGGTCAGAGGGAGAAGCAGACTCCCCACCGAGCAGGGAGCCCGATGTGGGACTCGATCCCGGGACTCCAGGATCATGACCCGAGCCGAAGGCAGTCGCTCAACCAACTGAGCCACCCAGGCGCCCTTGGAGGCTTTTTTAATGCTGTCCTTATTTGAATAAATCCGTTTAATAACTAAGGCTGCTGTTTTCAAAAGACATTACTTTTGCTTAGCCTTATGTGTAAGGGAAAAGAACTGTCAGCATTTTGTCTGCTATCTCCTTTTGAAGAAAGTTGACATGTGTCATGCTGTAACAGGTATCATTTAGCAAAAAACAGTTTCTATTTTAAAGGCAGATAACTTCCCAAGGATGTCTTGAAGTAAAAACACAAAATGTCTGGTTTTCATTATAACCTTACACTTGCAGAGACAGATTAACAGTGTTGCTATTGTTTTGTTTATGAAACAAGGATGGTCATCTAAATGTCTGAAGGCCATTTTCTTTTCTCTTTCTTTTTATCAATGACTTGTTAGGCAGGAACCTATTCCTGTTCACTTCCAGATTATGTGCTTTCAACTTTTTTTAAGGGGAGAGCATAGGACAGTTTTGCATGATCAATCAACCTTGTGGAGATCAAATGAAATGCATACAGGTTAATTGCAACCCATGAAGGAATGTACAAATGGCAGGCATTATTGTCACTCATGAATGGTTTAGTTGGTGACTTTGGGGAAGAATATGTGAAGTTTGACATCCTGTTCATCTCTAATTGCACAATGTAGTGGCAAAAGACTGCCTTTTTGGTATCTTTCAGACTAAGGATAGAGTAAAAAGGAGACGATGTTAAGTATATATCTTTGGTTGACTTCATCTCCTTGAGACTTTTGTCTGTCTCATTCCCAGAAAAGGGGGAGATAATGCCTAATCCAGGGGCGCCTGGGTGGCTCAGTCAGTTAGGCATCTGCTTTCGGCTCAGGTCATGATCTCAGGGTCCTGGGATCCAGCCCCGTGCCGGGCTCCCTGTCCGCGGGGAGCCTGCTTCTCCCTCTGCCTGCTGCTCCCCCTGCTGTGTGCTCTCTCTGTCAAATAAATAAATAAAATATTAAAAAATAAAATGCAACTTAAAAAAAATGCCCAATCCAGAAGACGCTGATAAAATTAAATAAGCTTACTGAATATTAGAGAACTTGATCCATGGAAGGCTTCCAATACTGATTTATCATCTTCCCCTAAAAACTCTAGCTCCCTCCAGCTTTTAAAAATATTTATTTATTTTAGAGAGCGCATGAGTAGGAGGGGCAGAGAACCCCAAGCCGACTTCACACTGAGCCCCAACGTGGGGCTCGATCTCACGACCCTGAGATCATGACCTGAGCCGAAACCAAGGGTCAGACACTTAACCAATTGCGCCACCTAGGTGCCCCTTATTGTGCTTATTTCTTATCGCACTTCCTTGAGGCATTGATGAAGGTGTTTTGCAGTGACCTGGAACAACCCAACCACCGGATCAGAAAAGTACTGATAGCAACAGAATGCATTGAAGACCACACCCCACAAGACCTTTCCCTGCCCATGATTATGGGCTGAACACATACCGATCCTCCTCCAACCCCCCTCCCCCCCCCCCCCCCCCCCCCGTGCTCCCTGCCTGCACTGATGGCCCCAAAGCTTTCCTATACAACTCCAGGTATCCATCTTGCAGGCCGAGAAGTCGACTGTTAAGGCTTGAGCCTGCCACCTCCCCGAGACACAGGCACCCGAAATAAATCTCTGGCTTTCTCTGTTCCAAACCTCATTTCTTGAGTTATTGGTTTCTCTTCTGACAAGTTTATTTGGCAACACTGTTGGCAAACCCAGCCAGAGGCTATGCTTTTGATTTGTCTAGACCCCTCGGGATTCCCCAGGACACAGCACTCTGCCGTGGCAGCTACAGGGCTCACCAAACC
Organism: Callorhinus ursinus; assembly: GCF_003265705.2. Lineage (NCBI taxonomy): Eukaryota > Metazoa > Chordata > Mammalia > Carnivora > Otariidae > Callorhinus > Callorhinus ursinus. The sequence goes on from NW_027397078.1 coordinate 34,889,868, forward strand.
AATTCCATTCCTGAGTTAGCAGCAGTGATAGATCATTCCACAACAAATTGAGTTCAAGAGTTACTAACAGGCCAAGGCTCCGATTAAAAAAACAATGACCCCTTTGTTAATCTTTTCTTTGCGTATATGAACCACCAGAAAGTCTGCATTGGGGCAGCTCCTGAATACATCAGGGGGCCTGGCATTGGAGATTAGCTCCTCCTGGAATCCAAAAAACACACTTCCAGAGCATATATAATTTGTCAAAGATGCCCGTTAAAGAAATTATGTTTGTATATGTCAAACATTTATATAAAATACCTTATTACACACAGGCAGAATTTCCTAGATCATATTTTTTGATATGAAAATAAACACAAGCTAAAATGTAACATTAAATATAAATATACATATATATTTATCACAGGTATTACATTTTTTAAAGCAGAGTTAACTACTTGCCAAATTCTAAAATATGTATATGTCTCTTAATATGTTCTTTGGTTTATAAATATACAAAGGAAAGTACAAATTCATAATAATGAAAACAACCCCAAAGATAACTACTTTTTCCCCCCTAATAAGGCCTCTGAAGTCCCTGGCATATATATATATATATATTTTTTTTTTTAAAGATTTTATTTATTTAGTTGACACAGAGAGAGAGAGAGCGAGAGAGAGAGGGAGAGAGCACAAGTAGGGGGAGCGGCAGGCAGAGGGAGAAGCAGGCTTCCTGCATGAGCAGGGAGCCCGATGTGGGGCTCGATCCCAGGACCCTGGGATCATGACCTGAGCTGAAGGCAGCGGTTTAACCAACTGAGCCACCCAGGCGCCCCCCTGGCATATATTTTTCAATATAAAACCCCTGACCCCACAGTTTCTAAGGTCAGGTCACTATTTTTTTCTGGAATCCCCTCAAAATGTCATCACTGTAGAGAAATACACTTTACAGGACATTGGAAAGCCGCGGTCGGATACATTTTTCAAGGGCACTCATGTTTATAAACATTCTTTTAAATGGAATAAGAAGATATATTTGCATATATCTTCCTAGAATACTGACAAGGCCAGGATACAAAATGGGAGCTTTGCAGCAAGACTTAGGCTTCACAGAATTAGAATTACTTGACATTTTTAAAAACTATGTTTACCATAATACTGACTTTTTAAAAAATTTAGTTTAATAAAAGAAAGGAAAATACAGTCATGTAGTTTTATATATTGCTGAGTGGGTCATAAATTAGGCATTAAACTTTCTCGAAGCAAACATGGAGGGAAATCTAGCCAGGTATACAACTCAGGGTGTCTATAAGGTAGAACTCACAGCATTTAAAAGAAGCACAGCTATTTAAACACTGAAATGAAACAGATGTTTCTCCTGAAATGCTTCTTCATGAGGGGGCTGGGCAAGATAATGGAAACAACCAGGACTCCAGCTTTCTTGGACTTAGTCGTTAATCTAGCAGGATTTGGGCCTGTGAGTTCAATGCCAGCTACAGCTTTGGAGAGTTTGTGCAAAGACCTGGGGGTCCTGGGGCGCCTGGGGAGCTCAGTCATTGAGCGTCTGCCTTCAGCTCAGGTCATGATCCCAGGTCCTGGGATTGAGTCCCACGTTGGGCTCCCTGCTCTGCGGGGAGCCTACTTCTCCCTCTCTCTCTCTGACAAATAAATAAATAAAATCTTAAAAAAAACAAAAAAACAAAAACGACCTGGGGTCCTGGGTAAGGAGCAATGATTTGAAGGCAATCACATGTGGAGGAGGTTGCTGTAGGTAAAAATAGAGGGCTAGATGTATATTTTGCAATATGGATAAATGTCACAAAGTTAGTGTGCTCTTTGTAGTAGTACAAAACTAGAACCAACCCAAATGTCCATTAGTATTGTCGGCAGTTGCAAAACAGAACAAGGACTTCTGTATCTCTCTAGCGAGTGATCTCCAGAATATAAGGTAAAGTGAAAATCATGGTGGAACAAAGCATGTTTAGTATGCTACTGTTTATTTTAAAACCAAAGATAGGTGTTAAATTAATGAAACAAAGAGGCTATTAGACTGGCCTGGCTCAAATGCCAAGGTGGCCTACTTAAGCAAACCAAAATCTAAAAGCCTCTAAATGCCACAAGTTGGTAAAATCAGTACACTAAGAACAATCAAACACAAAGAGCCACGTAGGCTTTAAACTACAGCCAGTCAATCATTCCTTTACTTTGCTCCTGCCTTTTGTCTAGAAGTCTTTGCCCAGCTCCTGTCACTAGAGTGTTCCTAACAACTTCCGGTTTGGCTCTTCCCAACTAGAATCAATTTTTGCTAAAACAAACTCAAAATTATTAATATGCCTTAGTTTATCCTTAATCAAAGGATGGAATAAAAACTAGAAAAAAGTAAAATATTACCTCTGAGGGAGAGACAGAAGAAGGTGGAATGGACAGAGAGAAAATTTCATCTTTGAATACATCTCATTTTAGAGATTGCACATTGGGACCAGGTATAGGTTTTAAATACTTATAGAACCAGATTGAATGTAAAAAGGAACTTTTATAAATAAAAGCAAAGTGAGGGCGCCTGGGTGGCTCAGTTGGTTAAGCGACTGCCTTCGGTTCAGGTCATGATCCTAGAGTCCCCGGATCGGGTCCCGCATCGGGCTCCCTGCTCAGCAGGGAGTCTGCTTCTCCCTCTGACCCTCTTCCCTCTCGTGCTCTCTATCTCTCATTCTCTCTCTCAAATAAATAAATAAAATCTTTAAAAAAAAAAAAGCAAAGTGAAAGAAAAGAACATAACTGTGAATTGAGTTGGTGACTAAGTGTAAAGAAAGGAAACATTTCAATTAAATTTAAAGCACAGAAATGTAACTAAACATCTCTAGTCGTTCCCTAGGAGAGGGTAAAATAAAAGATATATATAAATATTCACAAAAACACATATGTAGATGATGTATATATATGAAAAATGGAATCCACTAATATATAAATATATGGGACTATATATACTATATTCATATATATTATACTCACTATGAAGGAGAATATCTACACACAGAGACAAAGATATGCATATGAGCATACATATGGGGGGGCATTATGTGAATCAAGAATGATTAATGTTCTACGAATTGAGGAGTATTATGAAATCAATCTTCCTCACCCAAGGACCAAAAGAAAAAAAAAGGCTGTGTATATACGGAGAACAATTTTTTTTTGCTACATCATTTGGCTCTGAAAATGAATACTCTTTAACAAATGGGTTGGAAAACTGCGTTCAAAGTTGAAGCTGCAAACACAGTAACCGTGGTTCTTGCACTTGGCAATGCTATGGTGCAATATTCAATTCCACACCTCAGTGAATCCCAAATAAATCATTCTACTCTTTCCTGTGGAGAAATATCAGATATAATGCTCTTGTTTATTTATTTATTTTATTTGTATGAGTTTTACTCTTCAAGGAAGATGCTAACTAACACCTTTAAGTTCATTATGTGTGAGTTTAATCTAGGAATTTGAGCTTGGTTATGTTCCACACCCAAGATAGAACTCTACCCTAGAATATTAATAGAACTAGCTGTCTATCAATAGCAGAAATTTTAATTATGGTTTGAAAGACTCAGGAGTCTGAAGCCTCTACTATATACCTGTCACTTTTTAACGTGCTATCTCCTCCCTGTTGGAAAAGTATTTCCCCAACTTCCAAAATGCTCTATTTAAGAAAGGCATAAATGCAATTTCTAACTAAAATCGACCCTGTCACAGGTAAACATTTAAGCTAGGATTATAAAAAATTATACCTTCTCAGGTTAAGAGATGTAAATCTCACTAACTTTATGCATTAGATGCCTTATTCCCCTCATTGCTATTCTGGTAAACTGAATGCATATAATAGAGTTTTATAGGAAATCATGGCTCAGGGAGTTATTATGTGTAATAGCACCAAAAAAAAAAAGAGGGGGGCGCTTTCTGAGGTTCAAAGGATTGGGAAAATGCTGGGTTGAAGGGCGTGAAAATGATTTCTTTATTCAGAGCATATAATGCTAAGGAGCATTATGATTCTCCAAAAAAAAGGGCAGAAAGTAAGGCAGAGTTTCCAAACTTCTATTCCTTGGAAGCCTTTGCTTTCAGAGTGTTTTGCTGGACGAGTGTTCAGTGAACCACAGTTTGGGAAATGTTGGTATATTGGCCGTGGATACTGCCAACAACAGGTACCGAGGGCTGGCAGCATGGAGCCCATTAAATCTTTTTTGTAGCCCTGAGTCAGAACCAAATGCAGAGGTTGGCAAATTTAGTAAAGAAAAATAAGTCCTTCTCCAAAGACACATCCTGGGCTTTTGTATTAGTGACCTTCTACAAAATACAAAATTTGTAGAAATTAATCAAGAAAATGAAGCTTAATTTGCAGCTATAGAATATAAATGAAAAAGATCTATAATTTGAGTAATTCAATGGAAAATAAAAATTAGTTAATATTAGGTAAGAAATAGAATTTTGGATTCGGATTGTAGGAATCAGATTTGTGAAATAAATGACATTATTTCTTCTCAGAATCTTCCAAAGAGGAGGCTGGGTTGTTAGCAGTTCTGAGCTCACCTAGGAGAGGAAAGCTATGGGGCAGGAGGATGGGGGGGGGGGGTTTGGAGGTGGGACCCATAACTCCTTGAGTTCCCCATCCCCAACAGACACAAAACAACCTGTGGAATTCCTACTACTATTGGCTGGAAGTGATTTTTTTTTTCTCTTTTTAAGATTTTATTTATTTATTTATTTGGCAGAGAGATAGAGAGAGCGCATGAGCAGGGGAAATGGCAGGCAGAGGGAGAAGCAGGCCCCCCACCCAGTGAGGAGCCCGATGCGGGACTCGATCCCAGGACTGGGATCACAAGGCCGAAGGCAGACGCTCAACTCACTGAACCACCCAGGCGTCCCTAGAAGTAATAGTTTTTTGAAGCTGATAAATCTGGGAACATTTGTATGTGTGGACACCTTTTGCTAGCTGCAGCTCTATCATCCTCATGCTGCATATGAGATCCCTGAGAACAGAGGCGAAAACAGGAAGTTTTTCAAAGAAGTCAAACTTTTGCAAGAAGAAAAAAAAAATTAAGCTGGAACTCCAAGGAACGCAGTCTCCTTACAAACCTTTACAGTCCTGGGCACTATCCATGGTTCTGAGCTGCCTCCAAGGGAAACTCATAATGAAGAGTCAAGTCCCTGAGCTGGGCTCCCTGGGCCTTATTTGCTTTCATCACCAGTCTCATTTTTGCTTCTCAGAAACGGATTAGCCAACCACTTTCCAGACCCATGCCTTCCTTATGATGGTGAAAACCTAATCTTCTGCCTGGCCCGCACGGAAAAGACAGTGTCTACTATATACCATCAGTAGCTCGTCTCCTGTCCATTCAGGTGTTGACTGTGTGCCGTGCTCTAGACTAGCTGCCCCGTTCCCTACAAATTCCTATTAGGTTACTTCTCATTCAAGCAGTCCACAGAGGTGGAGAAAGTATCAGAAAAGGAAGCCATAATGCAGTGACACTCTTTAATGAGAACCAAAGGATAGTAGAGGGTAGAATTCACTGCAGTTATATTAGATGTCATCATGTTGGCATGTGGCCAAAATGGGTGAAATGCACATTTTCCATAGAACTGATAGGATTCCAGACTATAGCATTTAGCAGGTACATGACTTCGGGCAAGTCAACTTTCCTGAGGTTCAAATTTCAGAAAGCATTTAAACCACAATATTGTAATAATTGAATGACATGAGGTGGGAATGCATAACCCAGAGAACTGGAATAGTACACTACTAAAAGGCCCTCTTTAGGGTTATAACACCCCTTATAAAATCCTTTTCATTTAAACTTATCTTTTTTTCCTGTTTTACAGTGCCCAGGTATCAATGAGATAGCTTCGTTGTTAGTGAAGTGATCTCTGTCGTCATCTTGAATTTCAATAATAATAATATAGTGGAGCGTACATCCAATGGGGCAAAATTTCTTTTCAGGATAACCATATTAAGAAGTTAACTAAAGATGAAACAAACAGAATCTTAAGGTCTACATTTCCCCCTATTTTAGAATTAATAAGGATATAAAGAGAGACCTCAGATACTTAGAAATATATAAAGACCATACTTGTGAATGTGTCATTTAAAATTCTTGTAATGAAAACAGGGCACCTAGCTGCCTCACTCAGTAGAGCTTGCAGTTCTGGATGTCAGGGTCATGCGTTTGAGCCCCAAGGTGGGTTTAGAGATTACGTCCAAGAAATGAAGTAAAACAAAATAAAAATAAATAAACAAAATTCTTGTAATGCAAGAAAAATTCTTGTAATGTACCTTTTAATCCCTGAAAAGTGATTTACATCTACAGGTTATTAAAATGGATGAGGTACAGTTAGAAACTTTAATCCCAAAGTCTTTGATTCAAGAACTATGTGTTTTTGTCATTTATAATTTCTTTTATTCTTTGATAAATTAAACCTATCCTGTGCCAACCTACTTCATTGTTAAAGTTCACATTGTTATTGTAAAAGCCATACCTCATTACTGGAGAGAAGGTAGAAAATATAGATTAAAAAAAAATGGGGGCACCTGAGTGGCTCAGTCATTAAGCGTCTGCCTTCGGCTCAGGTCATGATCCCGGGGTCCTGGGATCGAGCCCTGCATCGGGCTCCTTGTTCAGTGGGAAGCCTGCTTCTCCCTCTCTCTCTGTCCCTCCTCCAGCTCCTGCTCTTTCTCTCAAATAAATAAAATCTTTATATAAAAAAAAAAATCACACCTAATTCTATACTCCGTTGTTAATGTTTTAGTGTATCTTTCCTTTTTTTAAAATTTTATTTATTTTTTTAGGGTATCTTTCCATGTATTTTCTATTTTTACTGTATTTTCCCACTATTTTCTGTTTAAACATTTTATATAAATTAGTGGACTCATACTTCCCATATACTTTTTTATCCCTTATCATTATGCCATAAACCTTCTGTCATATTTAAAATTCGTTATAAAGATAATTTCAATGGTTGAAAAATAGCTCGTAATACGTCTATCATACATTTATTTAATGTTTACTGTAGTGTTGGGTATTAAGGTTGCTTTCCATTTACTTTAATATGAAAATTATCCTGAAAATTATTTTTACATATAAAACATTTCTACATTCATAATTACATCCAAAGGATCTAATCCCTGAAGTAGTTCTCCTGGGCCAAAGGAAATGAATAATTTTTTTTCAATTACTTATATCATTTATAGTATTATAACAGTAATTTTAGACCACAAGATTTTCAAGATCCTTAATAATTGACTTATAAATCCTAACTCCATAGAAATTCACTCATCCCTTTACTTTGACTTCAAGTTCCCAAAAACACTGATCTCAGAGGATACACCAAGAACAGCACGAGTCAGGTTACATCTGACCTCAAATTTCACTGGGCTAAGTTTTAGTGAGAATGCCAGCGTTTAGAGGTGGGGGGCATGGAGAATCGACTCCTCTATATGTTAGAGCAGAGACTCAGGTGATGTAGGCGTGCTCTTGGTCACCACTGAGCAGAGGCGCCTCAGCTGGAACGACAGCGAAATGGATATCAACACTGCACCCATGGTCCACGGGCATTTACCCTACAGTGTTTAATACTTCCTGCCTAAGGGTATTTCTTCTGGCAACAGAGTCACCTCAGCCTGAGAAATAACTGGCAAGGTGTCATGCTTCCAAGTAGTTATCCTTCCACCAATGATAATACCATGGACGCCTGCCCCCCAGTTGGTGCAACTGTGAGTCTTGTTCTACACTGGCTCTTGAGTTCCCCAGAGGAGGATGGAGCCCACAGGAGCCACGTATTTGATAATGCATCTTCTGCTGACTTCATTCCCTGCACAGAAGCGCGCATCTGTGTGTGTGTGTGTGTGTGTGTGTGTGTGTGTGTGTGTGTGTGTGTGTAAGAGAGAGGGAGGGAGAGAGAGAGAACCAGGATCGAATTCTTTCTTAATATATCAACTGAGTAAAGATTTGAGGAGAATAATGAAGTGAGCCACATTTATTTATTTCTTCTCCAGCTCATCACCTTTGGGGTTGTAGCCAGGTTTTTGCTATTAAAATGCTGCTCTGAATATTTTTTTAAAGATTTTATTTATTTATTTATTTGACAGAGAGAGAGAGAGAGAGAGAGAGCACAAGCAGGGGGAGCGGCAGCAGGAGAGGAAGAAGCAGGCTTCCCGCTGAGCAGGGAGCCTGACATGGGGCTCGACCCCAGGACCCCGGGATCATGACTCAAGTTGAAGGCAGACGCTCAACTGACTGAGCCACCCAGGCGCCCCTGCTCTGGATATTTTTGTACAATCTCTTAATATACATGTGCAAGAGCCTCTCACTACTAAATACTTCTGCTAGATGTTAAATTCCTCAATTATAGAGAATACATTGTTACAGGCTGGGGAGGTACACTCTGCTTAGGAATGGATCTGAAGTGTCCCTTCCTGTCAATACCTTTTTTATTTTTTATTAAAGATTTATTTATCTATCTATTTATTTATTTATTTATTTGACAGAGAGAGAGAGAGAGAGACACAGCGAGAGAGGGAACACAAGCAGGGGGAGTGGGAGAGGGAGAAACCGACCTCCCGTGGAGCAGGGAGCCCGATGCGGGGCTCGATCCCAGGACCCTGGGACCATGACCTGAGCCGAAGGCAGACGCTTAACGACTGAGCCACCCAGGCGCCCCTTTTCCTGTCAATACCTTAAGCCCCGCCCAGGCAGCTGGATTTAGAGTCCCTCTAGTCCCCCAGAAGATACCTTTGGTCTTCCTGGAGCCCTCTGGCCTAATGGGCCACTAGTGACTATCTCAAGAACTGCTGTCGTAACAAGACAAGCAAAGCCTCAAGATCAGAGCCTTTGAGAGAGCCTTGACATTGGAAGCCAGTGGGGGCTTACAAGGAGGTGCGGTCACCAGGGTCCTGAAATTGGGGATTGGGCCATCTGGCATCTTCTAAACGGGAGAACCCTGTGCACTACCTCCAGCAATGGGAGGGAGACAAGTTTGTTTTTGCCAATATTTATTGAGGATTCATAATCATATAGACGTTGGGTCTGAAAGCTTTTCAGGCATTATAGCAGAAATTGGCAAACTTCCTGAAAAGGTCCAGATGGTATTTTAAGCTTTGTAGGCAACAGGGTCACAACTACTCAATTTTGCCTTTCTGGCCCCAGTGCGGCTAAAAATATATACGCGAATAGGTACAGGCTGTGTTCCAGCGGCTGTGTTCCTATATGCCTGTACAAAAACAGGAAATTATATTTCATGTCATTTTCACATGTTACACAATAGTCTTCTTCACCCCTCCCAACCCTTTACACATGGATAAAACCACTTTTAGCTCCAATGCCACACAGTAAGCGACGGTGCGCTAGACTTCGCTGACCACCGCACTATAGCAACCCAGGGCACCGCGTCTGAAGACAGACCACCTGCGGTTCAGTTGGCTCAGCTGTGTGAAAGCTCTATGACCTTGGGCAAGGTGGACTGGACGTTTCTGTGCCTCAGTTCCCCACTGGTGAAAGAGACAAGCAGCACCACCCTGTAGGATAGTTGTAAGGGTATTGTGATCAGTGATGGACACATAATAAACATTTAATAAATATTATCTTTTTATTATTGCTCTTATATTTAATGATTTTTTAAAGATTTTATTTATTTATTTCACAGAGAGAGAGAGACAGAGAGCACAAGCAGGGGGAGGGGGAGTGGCAGAGGCAGGGGGGAAGCGGGCTCCACGCTGAGCAGGGAGACCGACGCAGGACTCGATCCCAGGACCCCGGGATCATGACCTCAGCCGAAGGCAGACGCTTAACCGACTGAGCCACCCAGGCGCTCCTTGCTCTTGTCATATTTACGAGTAAACACAACCATGATCATACAAGTCAGATACTAGTGTTTTAGTGGAGGATGAGGTCAGTGGCAGGTAAAGGCTCAGCTGGACTCAGCTCTGAGGTTTTTCCTCGGTGGACTCATCTGCCACCTCTGCCCCAGGGGGTAAGGAGAGCTGAAATGAACGGATCGTACTACAATGTTGCATGGGGAAAATATGGGAAAAAGATTCCATAATCCCAAATACAGTTAAATTATATGTTAACTAAATACCTTTTGTTGGCTAGCCTGGAATGCTGCCACCACTTTTAACATAATTTCTATGGAAAACTACATCCCACCTTCCAATTTGAGGCTTACAAATCACTAACTGGAAAACATTCTGGTAATAAGGACACACTGTGATAGAGCTGCCTGTGGGCTACTGAGAACAGGAAGAAAGGCAGTTGGCACGAGCTAAAGCTCTCACAATTTAGGATACAATATATTTCATAAAATGATGGCTGGCATAAAAGTAACATTCATTAAGAAGCATTATGCAAAAATTTGGACAACTCTTTCATTGACATGCTGCAACTGCCACTCAACACGAGGACTCTAAATGACATTGCTCCTGAAACCATTTTTTCAGCTGTTCCTAGCATTGCTTTTAAGCACAGCAGCTAACTGTTGGATGATAAAGGTAAGTAAACGGGCTAACTGATAAGTAGGGAGTTTTCAGCTCTGCTTTCAAGATTTGCCACTGGCTGGGACACGTCTTCATTTTTATCAAATTTTCCCTAGGCTGCGGAGCCCTAAACTGGAAAGACTATTTTATTTATTTTTATTTATTATTATTATTTTTAAGATTTTATTTATTCATTTGAGACAGAGAGAGACGGAGAGAGAGAGCATGAGCAGCGGGAGGGGCAGAGGGAGAGGGAGAAGCAGGCTCCCTGTGGAGCAGGGAACCTGATGTGGGGCTCAATCCCAGGACCCTAAGATCATGACCTGAGCCGAAGGCAGACGCTTAACCATCTGAGCCACTCAGGCGCCCCAGGAAAAACTATTTTAATAAAGGGTTGGCCCATGCATTAAAGTACAGAAAGATTACTCCATACTATTTTCCCCTCCTCCCTGCCTGTCCCCTGGCAGTTTATCACTAAACATCATTACCTTGATCTTTCTAAACTAAGCCTCATTATGGGAGTCTGCAGCCTAGACAAGTCTTGTGGTCTTATTAAAATAGCACAAGTTTGAAGAGGGTGGAAAAAAAAAAAAGCATGGAGAGCCCCTCCCCCCCCCCGACCTGGCAGTGTGTGCTAAACACTTTCCAAGTGAGTTATGCCCATCTGAATTATTTTTGGAAATCTCAGGGGTTTATACTTTTTATAAGTTGTTCACTGTGACTGCCCTAGGGCACACAGCATCCAGGGAGACTTTGATGTATCTTACACTTTGGTCCTGACGACAGGAAGACATAAATGAGAAAAGCGCTTATTCCCCAGCAGATCCAGGGGGAATGAATGGCTGAGTTTGAAGGAGCAGAGGAGAATGACTCTAGAATCAACAAAATTCTATTATTTGATATGCTAATATAAGAGCCTCAGGAGTGTTGGTGACAGGCTAGGCAGCGGGGTAGAGAATTCAATAGGATCAGATTTAAAAATCCAAGAACCTGGTGGGTGCTGAGAACAGAAAAGAAACAATATTTTGCCCCCAGTTCAAAAATCCTACAATTACACACAAAGGGCATTTACACTAACATAGAGGCAAAACTATGCGAATTCCAATCGAGTGGATTAAGCTGGGTGGGGTCTGCGTGTTCATGGAGAAGAAAGGACTAGGTCTTGTATGTAATTCAACTGCAGGGATCTGGGCTGCCTGACCACACCCCTAGAAAGCCCTGGGCTCCCCAACATCACCCAGGCCGACAGGGAGAGCACAACACATTAGGATTCCTCACAAGAACCTGCTGAGGTCCTGGCTGAGGCTGCTTGTTGTTCAAAATTTCCAGGAAGCTCAGAAGGCAACCCCCAGATTTCATGGGACAATACGGTAGTTTGTACAAAAACAATTGCCTTGGATGTGTTGAAATCTTGGGTCAAAAGTCATCTCAGAAACAGACATTGCATTTGACTTGCTAAGTGCAAGTGCATCTTTAAAATCTGGGAGGGTTGAGAACTGAAAAGAGAAATAACTGACAGACTGAAAATCACCATATTAATATTTCTTGGTTAGAGCATCTGCACAAATTTGGTGCTGAATAGTCCTATGATAGTTAAAAGAATCTGAACTATTAAGATAGTAGTCTTTTCATTTAAAATTGAACTCTAAATAAGTTTATTTATATTTTAAAGCATTGCATCATGATTATTTGAACAAAACAAGCCCCTGAAGAGTCCCTTCTGTGAATAAAAGCCCCCATGAGACTTAACAAAGATCTTCTATCAACAAGTGAAAGGTGACAAAAATCCTATTAGGTGGCTCAGCCTGGACAAGGCAATGAGCTAAATCTTTACGCATGGTGTCCCTTTATCCTCACAGCTATATTCTAAGTCAGCATCGAACAAACTTTTTCTGAGAAAGGACAGACAGTAAATATTTTGGGGATCGTGGGCTGCATGCTCCATGTTGTAACCAAACTCTGCCATTCCGGGGTAAAAGCAGACATGGATAATATATAAACGAATGGGTATGGGCTGTGTTGCAATAAATCTTTATGGACAAAAACAGGCTGCAGGCTATATTTGGCCATTCGGCCCTAGTTTGCTGACTCTGGGTGAAGGACAATGTTATCCATCATGTAAATGAGAAATCTGATTCCAAGATGCTATGGTCTGAATGGTTGTATCCCCCCAAATTTCATATGTGGAATCCAAACCCCCAAATCGATGGTATGTTTGAGGCGGGACGTTTGGAAACTGATTAGGTCAGGAGGGTGGAGTCCTCATGACTGGGATTAGTGCCCTTCTAAAAGAGGCCACAAGGAATAGACTTTTTAAAAAGATTTTATTTATTTATCTGACAGAGAGAGACACAGCGAGAGAGGGAACACAAGTGGGGGGAGTGGGAGAGGGAGAAGCAGGCTTCCCGCCGAGCAGGGAGCCCGATGCGGGGCTCGATCCCAGGACCCTGGGATCATGACCTGAGCCGAAGGCAGACGCTTAATGATTGAGCCACCCAGGCGCCCCTAGACTTTTTTCTTCTACAATGTTCAGGACAAAGCTAGAAGGTATATACCATCTATGAACCCAAAACCAGACACTGAATCTGCCAGTGCCTTCATCTTGGGCTTCAAAGTCTCCAGAAGCGTGGAAAATAAAATTCTGTTGTTCAAGCCACCCAGTCTCCAGTAGTTTGTTATAGAGGCCCAAAGGTACCGAGACAAGGACAATGAAAATGATTTGGGCAAAGTCCCATAAGCTGTATGGCGGGAGTAGGCCCTTGAACCTTATCTTATTCCAGTGTGTCAGGCTACCTTGGGAGTCAGGTAGTTGAGCTACAGTTTCCTGGTCTACAAACAAAAAGATCTGAATCCACATGACGTTTACGCTCTTCTTTTAACAAATGTTGTGCCATGGACCCCTTTGACAGTCTAGCAAGCCTATGAGACCCTTCTAAGAACGAAGTGTGTAAAGGCCTAAAATAAAATACACAAGATTACAAAGGCAATTAATTATACTAAAATATAGCGATCATAATATTTTTTTAAAAAGCCTTTTAGTAGGCCTCTCAATCTCATGGATTTTGGGGACTGGATGATTCTCTCCACTAAGGGGACTGTCTTGTGCATTCTGGGATATTCAGCGGGATCCCTGGCTTCTATGACTACATAGATGACAATAAAACTTCCTTTCCTAGTAGCAACAAACAAAAATGTCTCTGTGCCTTGTGAAATGTGACCTGTGAGGCAAAAACTCCCCGTATTGACAAACATGGGCCTATAGTAATGGATGCGCCTCTTCATTACTCTTCATTACTGTGTTCAATGACTAGAAGTAGTAGAAGGTCTAAGAAGCCCTAAAATGTTGACATAGTGCAAATATCATGATATTCTGATATCTACAAAACCTGTAATGTGTTGTCAAATACATTTGTGTTTTCTACTGGTGACGAAGTAACACACACTGCAAATACTACTATAGTTTGTCATTTATATTCCTGATTAAGGAAAATGCTCACTGACAGCCAGAGGGCAGTGAGAATAAAAATATAATTCCACACACCTCCTCTCCAGGGAATCAAGGTTCATGGACCCTCTGACTTCTATTCACAGAGTTCTTGTGGAGATCCATGAACCTCATGTTAGGAAACTCCCCTTTACTTTAGACATATCAGGATAGAGGAGATGAGGCTCAATCAGCCACTAGGTAATCAATTTTAACAGACCATAGAGGATCATTTAAATTTAATGTACTATTTTACAACCAACAAAACATTGGCTCAGGAAGGGTAAGCAATTTCCTCAAGGTCATGTAATTGTTTGGCACAAAGGTGGAGACTAGGGCTGCCTTGTTTTGAGCTAAACCAGCATTCCCTAGTAGGACTGCTTTACTCCTTTGTTTTTGTTACACACAATGCTGATCTCCCCAAGAATGCAAATGATCAGATCCCAAATTCTTCCTTAAAAAAGGGACTAGATCCCTGACCTCTCACCCTTAACTGATTGTGCCTGTTTGAAGACTTTCAGGAACAGGAGACTGAAGACAAAATCTAAGGACTGGACACAAAGCATTGAGGCAAGAAATGGTGAGGGAAAGTGGAGGGAGAGGGAAGGTCAGCTTTGACAGCTTCACTAAGGATCTGGAGGAAAGTAAAGACAGCGTGCTGGAGCTATCCTCACACATTATCATTAAGTTGGACGAGCTAGAAGCATCAGGGAAGGGATAGATAATAAAAATTCACACAGGGAGGCTATGAGTAATGGCAGGAGGTAAATGAAATTACGTGTTGAAAGGCAGCTTACAACCTGTGTCACCAAAAATAGAGGATGTCAGCCAAGTCACCAATATTGAATGGTAGCTTACCATCCTGGGCATTCAAAGGGTGATCCATGGATCAGCAGCATCAGAAATGCCTGGAAGTTTGTTGGGAAAGGAAGACTGCCAAGCCCCAACTCAGACCTCAAAGTCAGACTCCACCTTTTACCTAGATCTCTAGATGATGCACTTTAAAGTATGAGAAGCACTGTTTCAGAAAATATGATGTCCCAGAAACCTGAAGATTGCCAAGAAGTATGGTTATGCCAGTGATAGAAAATTAAAGGTAAGAAGATTGGTGTAGGATAGGAAAAGAAAAACTTTTTCAATTTGAGTTTCTGGAAGCATTTTTTCAATATTCCCATGTCCCTTACTAAAACTATAGATAGGGATGCTAAATGGCACCAGTCACCAGACTGGTAAGTTGCTTTACATGTTGAGAATACAGTGATGAGACATTTAATAGGTTTCCAAAATGTTCATATGATCTGCCTAAAGAGTTTGGTTCTCCAAGGAAACTATTCTTTCCTGAAATTTGTGGAAGCAGACGGAATAACAAATTCTTGATGAAAACTAGGAAAGCATGGATTAACATAAAGAAGAAACATGGGTTAGTTTTCTAATTGCTCTCCTAAATCTTTCCACTGTCACTTTAGCCATCTGAGGTTCTTACTACTTCTTTCTACACATTTCCTTATATATCCCCAAAACTGATTTCTCTACTGTGTTCCCTTGGATGTCCAACAACACCATCAATAGACCCAGGCCACCCATCCATCCATCTCACATACATCATCTACTCACATGTCAACCCACTGACTGCCAACATTCAACTAGCAGGCACCATTAGAATATTGAGATTCTGTTATCAAATAAGACATGATTCTTCTTTTTAGAGGCTCTAATGCTCTTATAATAGAAATTCCATAGAAATCCTTGGCTCTTCCATATCCCTCCCTCATTCCTTATAACTCTTGCTTGAATCTGGCAATCCTGTCAACTCCAGCCCCAAAACAACGCCTAATTTTGACCATTCCATTTCCATGGCCTTCTTTTTTCTTTATCTCATTTTACATCATCATCAAACTTTCCTTGGAATATTACCTTTCCTTCTTTTATCTAGTATCTCCAGCAAATGCTCCGTCCTCCCCCCATAGTTCATTTCTAAGGCATCTATTTCAGCACATCATTCTGCTAATTAGAGAACATCACTGGCACTCTGCTTTCTATATACTAAAGCCCACACCCCACGTTATAGCACTCAAGTTCTCTTCCCTATAACCGTACTTCATATTTCCAGACATATTTTATGCTATCAACAACGCCCCTTCCCTAAACATATCCCAACATTCTAACCATATTGGAAGTTCCATCGCTCCTGGAATGTGTCAAATCACACCATCTCTCCATGCCTTTCATTGTGCTATGTTTTACATCTGGAAAGCCATTCCTACTTCCTTGGTTTCGTAACAACAATCTCAAAAAGGTTGACTCTTTTGGGAATTGAGTTGGGGGAAAAAGAGTAGTGTCAGAGAAAATTCCACAGAATAAGTGACAGCATGTTTATTTTTATTTTATTTTATTTATTTATTTATTTATTTATTTATTTATTTATTTATTTATTTATTTATTTTTACTGTGAGAGAAAATGGGAGTCCCATGGTGGGATCAATCCTGAGCAAAGACATCCCTCTTTTCCATATGCTCATTGGGTTTTGAACTTGATTTTACTGTAACATTTTCCAAGTTAAAGTTATAGGTTAACATGCTCATGTTTGCAAGTCGATTGTGAAATACTTGAGGGCAAGGGCTACTTATTATCACAGTTGCACCCTAGTGGTGACACGGATGAATGATAAGAGTTTGCTAAATGAGGGACCCTGGGTGGTTCAGTAGGTTAAGCGTCTGCCTTCCGCTCAGGTCATGATCCAGGGTCCTAGGATCGAGCCCCACATTGGGCTCCCTGCTCAGCAGGGAGTCTGCTTCTCCCTCTGCCTCTGCCCCTCCACCCTGCTCATGCTCTCTCGCGCACGCTCACTCTCTCAACTAAATAAATAAAATCTTTAAAAAAAAAAAAAAGAGTTTGCTAAATGAGGGGCGCCTGGGTGGCTCAGTTGGTGAAGCATCTGTCTTCAGCTCAGGTCATGATCCCAGGGTCCTGGGATCGAGCCCCACATCGGGCTTCCTGCTCAGTGGGAAGTTTGCTTCTCCTTCTCCCACTCCCCCTGCTTGTGTTCCCTCTCTCTCTTTGTCTCTCTCTGTCAAATAAATAAATAAAATCTTTTTTAAAAAAAGTTTGCTAAATGAAATAATTATCGATCTAACTTCTAAGAGATGTCTGCAAACACACTCTCCTTCTTGGTATTGACTGCCTTGCATAATCTCCTCCCTTTGAGCAAATTGTTTCTAAATAAGAGAATATGCAATGTTCAGGAGATACAATGATTGTGATTAGATTGTACAAATTATTATTTCCATAATGCTAGCAGACTGTCTCTATGGCCTTCTTGGATGGGGCGTTATGATGAAGTGAGCAGTTCTGCTAGGGAGGCCTACATGGCAAGCAACTGGGGGCAGCCTCTCAGGCCCAACAGCCAATGAGGAACTGAGACATTCAGTCCATCAAAAGTGAAGGAAGTGCACCCTGCCAACAACCACTGAGTGACTCAGGAAGTGCATCCTTCCCCACTCTAACTTCCAGATAAGACCCCAGGCATCAGCCAAGTTTTGGAGTGCAGCCTACTGAGAACTCTGGGGCAAAGGAACCACCTTAGCCATGTCCAAACTGCTGACCCGCAGAAACTGTGAGAAAATAAATGCATGTTGTTTTAAGCCACGACATCTTGGGATCATCTGTTACGGCAGCACAGGTAACCAATCCAATAAGCATACCACTCTGAGTGGGTTGATAAATAATGACTCAAGGATAGTTACAGAGGATCGTGGATGCTGGGTTAAACAGGAGAATGCAAAGGAGTCTTTGAAAGGTGAGATATATTTAAGGAATCCCGATGCTGGGTTTTTATACACTATGCATCTACACTGTAAAGAATTATCCCTTGGAACAAAGGTTAAGATACGTCAGAGAGGAGACAGCCACTTAGCAATGCTGCTGTCTTTCTTCTCTGCCTGGCAAGTATTTGTAATGTGAGGAACCTGGTGCACACAAGGTCAGGTCAGGGAGGCTCTGCAGTCACATCAGAAGTGAAAGAAGTCACCAGAAGATTGGCTATTAAGAGTGAAATAAAGAGTTCTGCCAGCTACTTCCTCCTGGAGGCTTTGTGCTCTCTGATCTACTGCACAGGGCTTTTATACACAGTATGCTTATTTGGCCTCAACTAACTTATGTGTCTGACACACACTGGGTGTTTAGTAAACATTCTTAAATGAATAAACGAATAGATGAACAAATTGAGGCTCCTTGAAACCAGGGCAACATTTTGTATTTTTTCCTACTTCCTAACACATCGTTTGGCATGCAGTAACAGCTCGATATATTCATGGTGACTAATTGGTTGACGGATAACATGTAACATTTTTAAAAAGCCAATAGTGATAACATAAGAAAGCATTTCGATTTCCTCACTAAGCCAAAAGCATTTCCTAGGCTTGAACGTTATATTGGGATGAAAATGCGAGACGCCTCATCTAAATACCTTAGGAGAAATTTCAACTATGGTGTCTTAGCGCTTGAAGTAAATGTTCCTAGTAGAACAAATAAATGTGGCACACGCATCGTGGGGGGTTCACTTCCAGATGGTTAGAAACTAAACGTTGCATAGGTATTTCACGTACGGTGATCCAATTCCAAGTGGGACTCTGTATACATTTTATTGCTATACAGATGATGGTTAAGGTGGGAAAAGGATCATTTTGTTGATTGGAGGAGTTCTCAGAAATGCAAAGCCAACTGAACCAACACACCAAGAGATAAAAAAAAAAAAGAAAACAAACAAACAAACAAACAAACAAACAAAATCCACTTTCCAAGGAGGGTGATTTGCTTGTGACTCACAAAGAAGGAAGTCAAAAAACAAACTGTAAGTCAGATCTCTGATGTTGGGTAGGGGCCAATTAATATTGCAAGCCCTAAGCCCAAAAGATTAACAAGGATCTCTTAGAGTAACAGAAGCAGGGCCAATAAAATAAAGAGAAATGTAAATCAACAGGGGAAGAAATGAGGCTACAGAGCAGGCAACATAGGTGACTTCTCTGGGCGTGGATGCGGGTGGAAAGATGCCACTTACATGTCATTTTCCAGGAAGTAAAAAATCAGTTAACAGCTTTAATTAAGCACTGTGAGGTATGTGGAGCTATTGTAGTTACTCAACTGATATTTCTCTCTCAGGAGACGCACTGATAATGAGTTCACGACTTAAAAAAAAAAAAAAAAGAGAAACTAAGGCCATTATTTTCTTCAGGGATTGCTTTACTAATTTTTTTGAACTTCCCCAAATTTTATCTTGGTTATAAGAGAACCCAGGACACTAACTGGATGTAGCAAATGAAAACAGACCGTAGATAAGAAGAAGCATTTTTCCTTGCTTTTTGATCTAATTCTTTGATCCTCCTGGGAATCTCAGGAGGAACATTTACAACCTAATGTGTTATGAAAGATGAAGAATTTAACAAGTTCCACATGCAAGTAATTCCCCTTAATGTATGTATGCTGATGTATGCACAAGACAACAAGATTATTTTAAAGCATAAGAAATCTCTCTGCCTTAGTGGAAAATCAGACTGGCTCCTCATGTAATTTCTTCTAGAAACTGAAAACTTTTCTGTTTGTCGCCCACCAATGATCTCGCTTGGAAACCCAAGGTGCTTCACGAGTGCACAATTTCCACAATGCTGTCAAAGGCACTTTTAATGCACATTTGACCACCAGATGGCCAATGCTTACGCGAGGAAAAGATTTAGAGACTGTGTTAGGGATGCAGGACGCACAGGGAGACGAGTGGTGAGGGGAACTGACATTAGGATTCCTCTCAAGTCCTTCAGAAATGGACTTCTTTGCAGTCAGTGGCTTATGCACTCTTCCACCCTTGCCCCAAGGGGCTCGTGGTGAATGAAGGGGCAAACGTGTGCATGTATTAAGAATGATCCACCAGGAAAGGATCTCGTGAAGGGCTCCTGTCACTCTGGCGGTGAGCAAACATGAAGACCGAAGGTGCCTAAAATTAAAATTCAGGGCAGATGACGGCTAATGTGAGCCCCACTTCCTGCTTTTGGGAGACTGACACAGACAAACTCCACTTTGATGAGCTGGTCCCACTGAGGGAATGAAACCACCCGGGGAGACTGCAGATGGCTTATGTGCTTGTGGGAATTGTTAATCAGTGCCGCACCTAGAAGGAGGTACCGTGAGGGCCTGGGAACTTTAAATCACCTCACTGTAGCACTCTCAGACAGATAAAAATTTATTTCAAAACGTTTCAGGAAATAAAAACAGAGGTTTTCTCCTGAATATATGAAAAACCCTTACAACTCATTAATACGAACGTAAATGATCCCATTAAAAAATGGGTAAAAGATTTGAATAGATATTTCTCCAGAGAAGATAGGTAAATGGACACGAAGCATAGGGGAAGGCCCTCAATATCAAGAATCATCAAGAAAATACAAATCAAAACAACGAGATAGTACTTCACATCCACAAAGATGGCTATATTCAAAAACAGAGATAATCACAAGTATTGGTGAGGATGTAGAAATAGAAAACAATTGGTAGTTTCCCTAAAAGGTAAACATAGACCTAACATATGATCCAGTAATTCCGCCCCTGGTAAACCACCAAAAGAAATAAAATCATATATTCACAGACAAAGACTTGTACATGAACGATCAGATGCTGGAAGCAACCCAAATGTCCATCATCTAACAGACAGATAAACAAAATGTGAAATATCCATACAATGAATGGTATTCAGCCACAAAAAGGAATGGAATACTGACAATGGTACCAATATGGATGAAACGTAAAAACATTATGTGAAGTGAACGAAGCCAGGCACAATGGATCGTATGTTACAGGATTCCATTTATAGGACATGTCCAGAAAAAGCAAACGTACACAGACAAAAAGCAGAATAGTGGTTGTCCGGAGGTTGATGGTGAGAACAGGGAGTAACTGCAAATGGGCACAAAATTATTCTGGGAGTGGTAAAAATGTGCTAAAATTAGACTGTGGTAACAGCTGCGCAACTGCTACTTTGCTAAAAGGCATTGAGTTGTACACTCAAAATAAGTCAATGTTATGGAATGTAAGTTACATTTAAATAATGGAAAACAAAGACATCTCTTATAGCTGTATATACCCATAGTCAGTATATATTTTCCAGGTATTCTTTAGCAACCTGTTTTCCCATTCAACCTTCTATTTGAGATATGTCAGTGTTGATATGTTGAAGCTTGTAACTCTACCAGATGCTCTGATGCTGCTGCATTGAATCCATTATCAGCATTTTGATATGATGGTTTCCATTTCCCAAAAGCATTAATTAATTTACTTAAAAGTGTCTACTACATTTAATACCTTGGTGAAGGCAGCTCATTGGGGAAATTAGAGCAGGCCAGGCTCTAGTGGGTTCAGTAACATAGAGCAGTGTGAAGGAGGAGACAGTCTGCACAGCGATATCATCAATGATTTTACGTACATAGAGAAAGTGAAGTTATAGGCACAAAGCAGGTTGTAAGGAAAAGTGGTTTCATTTTATTATGTTTTTAATTTTATAATGTACTAACTTCTCCACATTTAGATACTGATCTGACGGGTGCCTGGGTGGGTCAGGGGGTTAAATGTCCAACTCTTGATTTCATCAGGTCATGAACTCAGGGTTGTGAGATCAAGCCCAGCGTCAGGCTCACACAATTGGCATTGAGCCTGCTTAAGATTCTCTCTCTCCAACCCCTCTCTCACCCTCTCTTAAAAATCAATAAATCAGGGGCACCTGGGTGACTCCGTTGGTTAACTGTCTGCCTTCAGCTCTGGCCATGATCCCAGAGTCCTGAGATGGAGCCCTGTGTCCAGCTCCCTGCTCAGTGGGGAGTCCGCTTGTCCCTCGTCCTCAGCTCCTGCTCTCTCTCTCGCTCTCAAATAAATAAAATCTTTTAAAAATCAATCAATCAATCAATCCTGATTTGAAGTTGCCCGGATCATAGATACTAAATATTAAGAGATGGCATGATAGAGGAAATCAGGTTCCAAAGATGGTGGCAGGGTTTGCATCATGGGATTGAAGATCATCTGGATCGGATGCACAGGGGTTGCCTCTCTATTACAATGATGAGACCAAAGTGGGTGAACAGGGATAAGAGTGCATCTGTGTGTATAGGAATGTGGGTTGGTGGGTGGGCAAGAAAGTGAAAGATAGTAGGGGGGTCATTGACACCCAAACTTTCACTGTTAGGTTTAATTGTATGGTTAAAGACATTGTACCTTTAATAAAATGCAAACAGCCCTGGGAAGCACATTATATTGGATCCTCAGTAATTTAGATGCTAATATGGCCGGCTCTATTACATGCATTCCCAACTGAAGATTCTTTTTCCTTTCTATCTTTTTAAATACATTCCTTTTTATAATTTTTGCTTCTTTTTAAAGATTTTATTTATTTATTCATGAGAGACAGAGCGAGAGAGAGTGAGAGAGAGAGAGAGAGAAGCAGAGGGAGAAGCAGGCTCCCAAGGAGCAGGGAGCCCAACGTGGGACTCGATCCCAGGACCCTGGGACCATGACCTGAGCCGAAGGCAGACGCTTAACCATCTGAGCCACCCAGGCGCCCTATAATTTTTGCTTTTAAAAGGCACACAACATGATGATTTGAGAAACGTTCACATTGTGAAATTATTACCACAATCATGTTAATTAACACATAAATAACCTCACATAGTTACCATTTCCTGTGTGCGTGAGAAGGTGGATAAGAACAAATGAGAACTTGTCTTTGTGAATTTCAAATATATAATACAGTATTATTAACTACAATAACAGTGCTTATATTAGATACCCAGAACTTATTCATCTCAAAAGTGAAAGTTGGTAACGTTTCACCAACATTTCCCCATTTCTAACCCAAACTCTGGTAACCACCATTTTACTCTATTTTAAGAGTTTGACTTTTTCAGATTCCACATATATTGAGATCACAAACTTTGTCTTTGTCTGTCTTGCTTATTAAATTTAAAATAATGACTTCCAGGTTTATCCAGGCTGTCATAAATGGCAAGATTTCCTTTTTTATTATGGCTGAATAATATTCCATCATATACATGTGCCACACCTTTATTCATTCATCCCTCAATGGACACTTAGATTGTTTCTATGATCTTGGTTATTGTGAATAATGCTCTGATGAACAGGGGAGTACACGTCTTGAAGAATCTGATTTAATTTCCTTTCGTCACATAACCACAAGTGGGATTGCTGTGTCTTATGGTAGTTCTATTTTTAATTTTTGAGGAGCCTCCATAGTGTTTCCAATAGTGGTTATAGCAGTCTGCATTCTGACCAACCATGCATGAGGGTTCCCCTTTGTCCACATGCTCACCAACAGTTCTCTCTCATCTTTTTATAATAGTCATTTTGACAGGTGTGCAGATATCTCACTGCAGTTTTGATTTGAATTTCCCTGATGATGAGTGATTTAATATATCGGTTTGTTATTTGTATGCCTTCTTTGAGAAAACGACTATGCTTGTATTATGCCCAATTAGGTTATTTCAATTTTTTAAAAAAGATTTTATTTATTTGAGAGAGAGAGACAGAAATAGGGACAGAGACAGTGAGAGAGAACACAAGTGGACAGGAGAGGGAGAAGCAGACTCCCCGCTGAGCGGGGAGCCCGATGTGGGGCTCAATTCCAGGACCCCTGGATCATGACCTGAGCCGAAGGAAGCCGCTTAACCGACTGAGCCACCCAGGGGTCCCTCAGATGGTTTATTTTTAGTGTATAGAAATGCAACTGATTTGGGCGCCTGCGTGGCTCAGTCGTTAAGCGTCTGCCTTCAGCTCAGGTCGTGATCTCAGGGTCCTGGGATGGAGCCCTGCATCGGGCTCCCTGTTCGGCGGGAAGCATGCTTCTCCCTTTCCCCCTGCCCCTCCCCACCGCTGGTGCTTGTGCTCTCTCTCTCTCTCTCTCAAATAAAAAAAAAAATGCAACTGATTTTTATGTATTTATTTTTTTTCTACAACGTTACTGAATACATTTATTCTAACAGTTCTTACTGTGGTGTGTGTATGTAGTGCTTTCTATATGTAAGATCCTGTCATCGGCAAACACTGACAAGGTAACTTCTTTTCCAAATTGAATACCATTTATTTCTTGTTCTTGCCCAAGTACTATGGCTAGAACATTTAACACTATGTTGCATAGGAGTAGTGAGACTAGGCATTATTTGTCTCATTCCTGATTTAGAGGAAAGCTCATAGCTTTTCATCATTGAGTGTGAGGTTAGCTGTAGATTTGTCATATATAGGCTCTGTCATGTTAAAGTACATTCATTCTATATGTAACTTATTGAGAGCTTTTATCATGAAAGGATGCTGAATTTTATAAATGTTTTTTGATCCATCTATTGGGTCGATCATATGATTCTTACCATTACTCAGTTACTGTGGTGTATGGTGTTTATTTATTTGTGGATGTTAAACCATCCTTGTATCCAGAGATAAATCCTACTTGGTCACCATGTATAATCTTATCAATGTGCTTAAGTGGGATTGTTTTCTTAATTTCAATTACAGATAAATCATGGTGCCTAAAAAAGCAATTAGTTTTTGCATACTGCTTTTGTTTCCTGATGTGCAGTTGAATTAGATCTGTGAGTATTTTCTTGAGGATTTTTTTTTTATGTATGCAGTTATATTCTTCTCTTGTAGTTTTTTTTTTTTTTAAGATTTTATTTATTTATTTGACAGAGAGAGTGTGTGCGCTCACAAGCAGGGGGAGGGGCAGGCAGAGGGAGAAGCAGGCTCTCTACTGAGCAGGGAGCCCTATGCGGGGCTCGATCCCAGGACCCTGAGATCATGACCAGAGCCAAAGGCAGACACTTAACCAACTGAGCCACCCAGGCGCCCCTCTTGTAGTGTTTATATCTGGCTTTGGTATGAGGGTAGTGTTGGCCTCGTAAAATGAGTCTGGAAGTGTTCCCCCCCTGTTCAATTTTTGGAAAAATTTGAAAAGGATTTGCATTAATTGTTCTTTAAATACTTGGTGGAATCGATCCATAAAGCCATCTGGTCCTGGACTTTCCTTTGTTGGGAAGTTTTGAATCCTTCTGCAGTCTCTTTCTCATTATTTCCTATTCAGATTTTCTATTTCTTGATGATTATCCTGGCAGGCTGTGTTTTTCCATCCACATGTTCTACATCATCCAGTTCACTGGTATATAAATGTCCATAGCAGTCTCTTATAATCCTCTATGCCTTTGTGGTTATCAGGTGCAATGTCCCATATTTATTCATTATTTTATTCACCTGAGTTCACTCTTTTTTTCTTTTGGTTATTCTAGCTAAAGCTTTCTCAGTTCTGTCCATCCTTCCAAAAAACAGCTTTGTTGATTCTATCTATCGTCTCTCTAGTCTCTATTACACTTATTTCAACTCTAGTCTTTATCATTTCCCTTCCTCTTCCATGCCTTTGCCCAACCCATTCTTCTTCTCCTTCCTCAGTTGGGTTGCCTCATTACGACGTTTCTTTTTTCTTAACAAAGGCACTTATTGTTATAAACTTCCCTCTTTGAAGTGCCTTTGTTGCATCCCACAAGTTCTGTCGTCTTGTGTTTCCATTTCCATGTATCTCAAGATACACTAATATCTCCGTGTTGATTTCTTCCCTAATTGGCTGTCCAGGAGTGTGCATTCCATTTTCCAGACATTTGTGAATTTCCCATTTTCCTTCTGCTACTGGTGTCTAGTTTCATACCACTGTCTGGCAAAGACAGTAGATATGATTTCAATCTTCCCAAATTGGTCAAGACATGTACCGAAGTCCAACTTCTGATCCATCCTGGAAAATGCTCCATGCATGCCTGACAAGACCAGGTACTCTGCTGCTGCTGGAAGGAACACACTGCACATGTCTGTTAGGTACCCCTGGTCTACAGTGTTATTAAAGACCACTATTTCCCCACTAATCCTCTGGCTGCTTAATCCATCCACTGGTGAAAGTGGGGCATTACTGCCCTCTACTATCATTGCATTTTTGTTAGTTTCTCCCTTGAGTTCTGCTCATTTTTTTGGTCAACTAGACTGGGCTAAGACGTGCCCAGATACCTGCTAAAACATTACGTCCAGATATGTCTTTGAGGATGTTTCCAGAGGAGATTAACATTTCAATTGGGAGACTGCATAAACAAAAACACTCTAACCAATATAGATAGGCATTATCCAATCCCCTGAGGGCCTGAACAGAACAAACAGAGGAATAATGGGCAAGTTGGCTAACTGTGGTTGAGTTGGAACATCCATCTCTCTCTTCTCCTGTTCTAGGAAATTGGTGCTCCGGAATCTCAGGCCTTCAGACTCCGACAGGAACATACAAAATTGACGCAGTTTGACATGGACTGAAATTATACCACTGCTTTCTGGAATCTCCAGCTTGCAGATAACAGATCATGGGACTTTTCAGTCTTCTTAATCACATGAGTCAATTACTCAAAACAAATCTCTTCTTATATCTGTCTATAAATCCTATGGGTTCTGATTTTCTGTAGAGTGCTAATATACCTTACTAATATAATGCTTTCTTTAGAAGTATGTTTATTTAAAAAAGACAGGGATTAGAAAAGAAAAGTATACATCATACGCCTCAAGACACCATTCCCAATGATGATATTTAACTTGATGTCTGTATGGAGAGCGTGCTTCCTTACTTTTTCTACAACTCGATCTATGACCAATGAAAATAATAATAATAATAATAAGGCTTGAATATTTACTGTTCTCAACACATAACATGAATAAGGCATTTAACCCTCTTAAAATTCAATGAATACGAGCTACTATTATGCCCTTTTTACAGATGACTAAAAGAAGACAGAGAACGATTAGGTATCTTGTCCAACATGAGATGAGCAGAAAGTGAAAGATTCAAAGCCAGGCAGCCTAACTCCATAGCTTGCACTCATAACCACCAAGATTTCCTCCATCTTAGCTTTTTCTCCACAAATAATAAAAACACTAAATAAGAACACTATTTATAAGTCACTTTCCTATAAATGCAATTATTTGGAATACAAAAATCAAGAGTTGGAAAGGATATGGGTAATGTAAACCTAAAGAGTATTTGAACAGAAGGAGATAAAACTAAAACTAAAACTGTCTCTCTTTTTTTTCCTGAGAGTCCACAAGGATCTTGCTTAGACACTATTAACTTTTAATTTATTTATAATTCTACCAACCCCAACCAAATGCTTTCTTAGTCATTATGAGATTGTAGAGTATAAATTCAATTTATACTCTATAAATTAAAAGGGAATCATGTCATAGAATAATTTAGGGAGGAGCTACTATTAGGAGACACATTTATTTATTTATTTATTTATTTATTTAATAAAGATTTTATTTATATACTTGACAGAGAGAGAGAGAGAGAAAGAGAGCACAAGCTGGGGGAGTGGCAGGCAGAGGGAGAGGGAGAAGCAGGCTCCCTGCTGAGCAGGGAGCCCCATGAGGGGCTCAATCCCAGGACCCTGGGATCACGACCTGTGTCGAAGGCAGATGCTTCACTGACTGAGCCACCCAGGCGCCCCCGAAGGCCCATTGAAAGACGAAACTTGTGTCACTATGCAAGGAGGGCATCCTCTAATTTAGAAAATAAAAGAAAGTAAAGAAAAATACAACAACAAAGGCTAGAGAAGACAGAAAATCGGCAAAACCATCATGGGAACACTTAGATTTAGGATCCAAACTAACACTCTCTACTTTCCTTGAGTATATCTCATGATGGAAGCTCAAGAGAGCTTGAAAGGAGGTACTGTGTACTATTCCCGGGGAAATCTTCTTGTTCAAGCAATTGCTAGAATAAAATTCTGCAGTCTATATTAATGTGTTGGTATTAGACCAAGTAAGCTTTGTGAAGAGGTATACAGTTAAATCTCTATTTGATGCATACATTCTTATCAATGCATGTGAATTGCACCTAGCCCTTCATAGTCCTGCCCCCCTACCTGGCCTTTTGACCCTGTTTGAAAATTACACCTGGGAAACCACTAGTAAGAGGACTGCCACTCAATTACGTGTCTTTGAGCATTAACCAACTGAAATCAGGCCCCTGCAATTGGAGCATGGCCGAAGAGCCAAACTGCGGCTGAAATCTAACCTCACAGGGCCCTGAAAACCTTGAATAATATCACAAAGATGCCACAAGCTGGTACACAAGATTCCAAGCAATTTTAATTCAAATTGAGAGCTCCACAAATGAGTTGAGGCTCACATTTTTTTTAGAAGTAGGAGGGTCATAAAGAGTGAACAAATTTAAAAAGTCATTATATGTGCTAAAGTATTTGGACAACAATTCCAAGGCTGCCAAAACACATTTGACCAAATCATTCCACGGTTGCCAATTTTAGTTTTAAAACAGATCATTGCCCTCCCACAGCACCAAGCTATTCCAATCAAGTTTGCTTTCTCCCAAGCCTGTTTTCTTTTCATCTTCCTCCAGAGATCCAGCCAAACTCTCCCCTTGTAGGAAATTAAAAGCTTCCGAGACTTTATTCTTCCTCTGTTCCTTACTGTTGAGCTCTATCTCTAATTCCTCTCTCTCCAGTATCACCCTCTGACACTAAAGATCTTGAAATCCACATTTTGACTACTTACTTCAATCATTTACATAATGGCACTCTGATCAATGACTGGAAAATAAAGCTATTAAGAAATAGATCTTTCTGAAGACTGCTTTAGTCTACTAAATATTTAAGCTAGACAAAAGGACTTGAGTAAAAGTCAACAGAAATAGAACAGTTGCATTGCAACATGACAACAGTTTTAACCTAATTCATCGTGCCTGCAGATTTGGAGGTATCTCTTTAATTTCCAATCAATAGTGGAGAAGAGTCATTATCTCTAATACTTAACAGTACACTGTCCTGTATGTGCAAATTGTTGTCTTATGGCAACCAAGGAATTATGACAATTCAGTACACAAGGGGAAAGGGAAAGAGATTGCATGACCTTCCAAATGCCTGTTGCAACTGAGACACAAATGCCTTCTTTCAAGAGCTTAAAAGGCATTTGGACAGATTATCTTGAACAGGGAATCTGCAAGCTGCAGCCTGTGGGCCAAATCCTACCAGCCATCTGTGAGCTAAGATGGTTTTACATTTTTAAATGGTTAAGAAAAAACAAAGTAAGTATGACATTTCATGATAGATGAAATTATATGAAATCCAAGTTTGAGTATCTGTAAAGTTTTATTGGAATGCAGCCACATTCCCTTATTTAAGGTCTCTGGCTGCTCTCATGCTACAATTGCAAAGATTAATAGCTGCAGTGGAAACCAGATATGACCCACAAAGGAAAAATATTTATAATATAGCCCAATACAAAAGTTTGCTGATGCCTGGTGTGAAAACGACCTCTCTCCCAAGTGGTAAGGCAAGGATTGATTCGACTTGCACTTTCAGGGTAAGCCCTGTTTGTTTTAGGTCAATCAACATTTCCCATATGTCCAACCATGGTGATTTGTTGAAGTTGGGGTATGTGGCCAACACATGCGGAATGCTGGGAGGCTGCTTATCTCTCTTGAGGATGGTGACTGTAAGAATGGGCAGGGCTGCATTCATGAGGTATGAAACTGGAGGGTGAAGGCAGAACAGAGAGAATCCAGGGACGGGGAAAAAAGATCTGATGACTCTGGGTGCTCTTTAAACCTCTTGTGAAGCTGGTGCTAGTACTTTGTACACACACACACACACACACACACACACACATTTTATCACGGTGAAAAACACATAAAATGTTCCCTCTTCAGCATCTTAAAGTGCACAATTCACTAGTGTTATGTACAAATACATTGTTGTGAAACATTTCCAGGATCGGGATATTGTTTAGAACAAAAACTTTATACTTATTCAACAACAACGGTCCGTTCTTACCGCAGACACTGGTAAACGCTAATTGATTTATATATATCTATGAGTGGAAACTTACAGTATCTTTTAAGACTGGCTCATTTTACAGGCTTAAATTCCTCAAGGCTCTTTCTCATGTTGTAGCATGCCACAGGATTTCCTTCCTTTTAAAGGCTGTATATTATATCACTGTAAGTATTTACCATATTTTGTGTGTCTATCCATCCATCAGTGGACTTTTGGGTTGTTGGCCCTTCTTGACTATTGGGAAGGCTATTGTGATGAACTTGGCTATGAAAATATCTTTGAGACCCTGCTTTCAATTCTTTTGGAAATATACCCAAAAGTGGGATTGCTAGATCATACATTACTTCTACTCTTAATTATTTAAGGAATCCATATACTGTATTCCATAGTGGTTGCACCATTTTACAATACTGGCAACAATGTACAAGGATTCCCTTTTTTTCCACATCCTTGCCAACAATTCTTATATTTGTTTTCTTGATAATAATCACCCTAATGAAGGTGATAACTAATTGTGGATTTGATTTGCATATTCCTAATTAGTAGTGATACTTACCATATTTTAATATGACTGTTTGGGCCATTCATATATCATCTGTGGAGAAATGTTAAGTCTTTGCCCATTTACCAAATTTACTGACAAAATTTTTTTGTTTGATTTATAAATACTTTCTGCCATGCCTTAGGTCATCTGATCACTATGTTATTACTGTCGTTTGATGCACAAAAGATTTTAAGTGTGACATCCAATTTCTCTATTTTTCAACCTGTGTTGTCTATGCCTTTGGTGTTATATCTAAGAAATCATTGCCTAGTCCAATATTATAAAGATATTCTTCTGGAAGTTTATACTTTTCCATCTTTAGTTCAGGTCTTTAACTTATGTTTTATTTTTTATATATGGTTTAAGATCAGGTTGAAAATTCATTATATTCTCTGTGGGTATCCAATTTTTCAACACCATATGTAGAATTCTGTCCTTTCCCCATCAAGCGATCTGGGTACCCTTGTCAAAAATCATTTAGCTTAGGGACGCCTGGGTGGCTCAGTTGGTTAAGCGGCTGCCTTCGGCCCGGGTCATGATCCCAGGGTTCTGGGATCGAGTCCCACGTCGGGCTCCTTGCTCAGCGGGGAGCCTGCTTCTCCCTCTCTCTCCCTCTGCTTGTGCTCTCTCTGTCAAATAAATAAAATCTTAAAAAAAAAAATCATTTAGCTGAATACACAAAGCTTTATTTCTTTTCTTTTCTTTTTAAGATTTTATTTAATTGGCTGAGAGTGAGAAAGAGAGAGCAGGAGTAGGGAGAGGGAGAAGTAGACTCCCCACTGAGCAGGGAGCTCGATGTAGAGCTCGATCCCAGGACCCTGGATCATGACCCGAGCCAAAGGCAGATGCTTAAAGGATTGAGCCACCCAGGCGCCCCCATTTATTACTTTTGTATTTCATTGGTTTATAAGCCTATATTGATACCAGTACCATACTGTTTTCATTCCTTTATTTTTATAATATAATGAGTTTTGAAATCAGGAAGAGTGATTACTACAGCTGTCTACTGCTTTTTTGAAAAATTTTGACTATTCAGGGTTTATTGAGATTATATATGAATTTTAGGATATTTTTGCTTTTTTTGTAATCTCTGTGCCCAACCTGGGGTTTGAACTCATGACCCTGAGATCAAGAGTCCCATGCTCTATGGGGCGCCTGGGTGGCTCAGTCGTCAAGTGTCTGCCCTCGGCTCAGGTCATGATCCCAGGGTCCTGGGATTGAGCCCCACATCGGGCTCCCTGCTAGGCAGGAAGCCTGCTTCTCCCTCTCCCACTTCCCCTGCTTGTGTTCCCTCTCTCGCTGTGTCTCTCTCTGTCAAATAAATAAATAAAATCTTAAAAAAAAAAAAGAGTCCCATGCTCTACTCACTGAGCCAGCCAGGTACCCCTAGGATGGTATTTTTCCATTTCCCCTAGGATATTTTTCTATTTCTGCAAAAATGCCATGGGAATGTTGACAGGGATTGATATAAATCTGTAGATCACTTTGGGTATTATTAACATCTTAATATTATGTGTGCCAATTCATGAACCTACGTCATCTTTGCATTTATTTGTGTCTTCCTTAATTTCTTTAAGCAAAGTTTTGTAGTTTACAGTATACATGTTTTTAACCTACTTGGTTAGATTCATTCTAAAAATATTTTATTTTTTTGATGCAGTTGTAAATAGAATTTTTTTAACTTCCTTATGCAATTGTTCATTAAATGGGTATAAAAACATAACAGATTGTTCTATGTGGATCTTATATCATGCTACTTTAATGAATATATTTACTGGTTCTAGCTTTATTACTATTTTTTCTTCTTATACTTTTCTTTTTTTTCTGTGTGTAGAATC
The DNA here is from genome assembly GCF_003265705.2 of Callorhinus ursinus. NCBI lineage: Eukaryota > Metazoa > Chordata > Mammalia > Carnivora > Otariidae > Callorhinus > Callorhinus ursinus. Next base: position 34,922,129 of record NW_027397078.1, read on the forward strand.
GTTAGTATTTTCTTAATATGACATCATATAATCTGAACAGAGATAATTTTGTTTCTTTTTTCCAATTGGGAAGCTTTTGTTTCTTTCTCTTGGCCAACTACTCTGGCTGGGACTTCCAATACGATGATGACTAGAAGCATTGAGAGCAGATATGCTTTCTTGTTCCTGATGGTAGAGGAAAACTTTTCAGGCTTTAACCACCGAGAGTGATGTTACATGTGGGCTTTTTACATGTGACCTTTATTATGTTGAAGTCATATCATTCTATTCAAAGCTTATTGAGTGTTTCTATCATGAAAGGATGTTGAATATTGTCATATGCTTGTTCTCAATTGACATGATCATGTCAAATTTCCCTTCATTCTCTGAATGTGCTGTATTACACATTACTTGAAGTCCATATGCTGAAGCATCCTTGCAACCCCAGGACCCCGGGATCATGACCTGAGCTGAAGGCAGACGCTTAATGACTCAGCCACCCAGGCGCCCCATAGGAAAAAATATCACTAATTCATCATATATAAAGATATTAAGGGGCTGTTGAATTTATGATGCTAGTATTCTGTTGGAGGATGGTGGGGATCAATATTCATCAAGGATATTTGTATTTTCCTTTTCTAGTCATGTGTTTGTCTGGATTTTCTATAAGTTCAGTGCGACCCTCACGTAGAGAGCTTGTGAGTGCCACCTCATATTCAATTATTTGGAAGAGTTTGGGAGGATTGATGTTACTTCTTTAAGTGTTTAGTATCAGTCTCCAATGAAGCCAACCGGTCCTCAACTTTTTGTTGTTAAAAGGTTTTCGAATGCTGATCCAATTTCCTTACTCGTAATTATTCTGTTCAGATTTTTTGATTACTTCATGATTCAGTACTGGTAAGGTTGTGTGTTTTAAAGAATTTACCCACTTCCTCTGTTATTCAATTTGTTGCCATACATTTGTTTAAAGTATTTTCTAATATTCCTTTTCATTTCTGTGACAGTGATTCTAATGAAACGTCTTTCATTTCTGAGTTTAGATATTGAAGGCTTCTCTCCTTTTTCTTAAACTAGATAATAGCTTGCCAATGATTTTGATCTTTTAAAAAAATCACAATTTTGGTTTTATTGAATTTTGTCTCTTGCTTTACAATTTTCCATTTCATTAATTTGTGTACTCATCTTTATTATTTCCTTCCTTTTGCTAGATTTAGGATTAATTCCTAAATTCACGTTTTTCTAGCTTGAGGTGTAAAGGTAGCATTTAGATTTCAGAAGGTTTTCTTTTGTATATTTGAAGCTACTAATTTCCCTCTTAGGTCTGAATTCAGTGCCATCTCTTAAATTTTAATATGTTTTCATATACATTTCTCACAAGGTCGTTTATAATTGCCCTTGATACATTTTCTTTGACCAATTGGTAGGTTAAGTGCATCGTTTAATTTTTACATGTTCATTAGTCTCCCACTTTTTCTTCTGTTGACTTCTAGTTTCATTCCAGTTTAATGGGAAAAGAGATTTTGAATAGTTTCACACTTTAAAATTTGCTGAGACCTCTCTTAGGGCCTAACGTGTAATCTATCTTGGAGGATGTTAGAAAGGTTCCTTGAGAAGAACGTAAATTGTGATGTTATCTGGTAGAGTATACTGCATATGACTTCTAGGTGCAATTAGTCTATTGCCTAATTTATCTTCTTTCTCTTTTATCCACAGTTGAAGTGGGCTCTCCGACTATCACTGTGTTGCTATATATTTTTGAATTCTGTCAATATTAGCTTTATATATTTGGGAGCTTAGTATGTTCAGTGTATGAATATTTGTAATGATTATGTCTTCTTCATTTGTGAACTGTGATTTTATCATAATATAATATCCTTCTTTGTCTCTTGTAATAGTTTTTTATTTAAAAATGATTTTGGGGGTGCCTGGGGGGCTCAGTCAGTTAAGTGACTGCCTTTGGCTCATGTCATGATCCTGGGGTCCTGTGATCCAGAGTGGGGCTCCCTGCTCAGTGGGGAGTCTGCTTCTCCCCCTGCTCATGTTTGCACTCTCTTTCTCTGTCTCTAATAGATAAGTAAATAAATAAATAAATAAATAAATAAAAATCTACAAAAAATAAATAAATAAAACTGATTTTGTTTGATATTAGCATAGCCACTCCTTGGTTCTTTTGGTTACCATTTAAATGTAATATTTTCCCATACATTCACATTGATTGTTGTGAAATCAAAAGTGAGTTTCTTATACATGGTATAAAGTCAGATTCTGTGTTTCTAAAATACCTTCTTACTAACTATGTGTTTTGATTGGGGAGTTTAAGCTATTTGTACTTCAAGTAATTACTAATATAAAAGGACATACTACTGCTACTTAAATTTTATCTTTTTGTCCAGCCTTCCTTCTATTACCACCTTCCTTTGTGTTTCATTGATTTTTTTTGTACTGACATGCTTTCATTTCCTTCTCATTCCCTTTTTCTTCTATTTTATAGATAATTTCTTTGTGAGCTATCATTACAATTACATAAAACATTGTAATATTATACCATTCTATTTCAAACAGATAAAAACTTAATTTCAATTGCATACAAAAACCACTCAAAAAGTTCTATCCTTCCCTGGCACATTACGTTACTGATGTCACAAATCACATCTTTAAATACTGTACACTCATTTTCATGATTTATGTTATTTTTCAATGTTTTTATCATTTAAATCCTATGTAGGAATTAAAACTGAACTGATCCATGGAGATTCTATTAATAGAAGAAGCTATTTATGTCAACATACTTAGCTTTATTGGAGAACTTTATAATTTCATTTGACTTTGCATTAAGGTATAATATCCTTTCCTTTCACCTTAAAGGACTCCTTTTACCATTTCTTAAAGAATTTTTCTTAGAATGTCTTAATTTCTTCATTTATGAAGGACAGTTTTCCTGGATATATTATTCTTGGTTGAAAATTATTTTTTTCCAGCTATTTGAATATATCATCTTACTCGTTGTCGTCTACAATGTTTTTGCAGAGAAATCCACTCATAACCCTATATAAACTCCCTTGTATGTGATGGGTTGTTTTTCTCTTCCAGGCAAAGATTTTCTCTTTGCCTTCAACTTTTACAGTTTGATTATCATCTGACTGGCTATGTGTCTTTTTGGGATTTATCCTGAATTACGTTATTTGAGTTTAATTTCTTCAATTATTGTGTATATTTCTTTCCTCAAATTTGGGAAGTTTCCACGGTTACTTGTTCAAAGAATGTTTATGCCTGGTTCTGACCCTCTTCTCTTTTTGGCCTTCCCTAATGCGTATAATGTTGATTCATGTCCCATGGTCTCTAAGGCTCTCTTCATTTTTCTTCCTACTACTTTTCTTTTTGCTCCTTTGACTCCACCACTTCAAATGACCTGTCTTCAATTTCATGCAGTTTTTTTTTTCTGCCTTATCAAGTCTGCTGTAAACTCCTCTAGCATACCTTTCATTTCAACACCAGAATTTCCATTTGGGGTGTTTTATAGTTTATAGCTCCTTATTGAAATCCTCATTTTGTTCATGCATTGTTTTCCTTATTTTGTTTAGTTGCTAAATCTGTTCTCATTTAGCTCACTGAACATTTTCATGACTGGTCTTTTGATATGTGAAACAAAGCCATGCACATGGATGTGTATTACATTAGAGTCCATTTCAAGCATTTAATTTTGTTGCTTTGCTTGGCCCACGTTTCCTTGTTTCTTAGTACACCACAATTTTTTGTTGTTGAACTTGGGCATTTGAGAAAAAAAAACAAAAAAAAACTCTTCCAGCCTTTATACACTGGTGTTATTTAGAGAAATACTTCACTGATCAGCCCAAACAGAGATCCTAGGATGTTTTAAACATTTTCTGAGGATGTTTCTTCTCTGGATTTGTGCATATGATTTCAGTCATTTTAAATTCGGTGGGCGGCTTATTCCTACTTCATCTCAGAAGCCCATGGTCTCTTGCTCCTCCTGACACCAGCCACTGGAACTATAGCTCTAATAAGATGCCACAGTGATAGCATCTGGTGTCAGCAGCTTCCAAACAACACTTTCAGTCCAATCAGCACTCCACGACAGGTAAGACAGATTACAGTCCCTGAGGGAGCGCCCAAGCTAGCTAGAACATTGGATGCATGATATGCTCTATTGTTTGTGTCCTGAACAAGAATCTTTGGTGTAGGAGGTATCTTCCTGGTTGCATCATGGTCGGTCACATGGGGGGAGGAACACGGCCAAGGATGCAAAACAACAAGAATTTAACTAACATGGTTACTGGAATTCTTTCTTTGTTTTACATTGGTTAGTGTACTACTCCTTCTTGATTGGTCTCTACAACTCTCACAAAGGTATATTGCTCCATATAGAAACACAGTGTCTATGTGGGAGAGTGAAATTATAAAGCTTCTTGGACTGTTATCTTGCTGATATCCCGGCACTTTATTTCTTATATCCAAATTATTTTAGAACATTTGTACAGTTATAGAAAACTACAGAGTTCCCATTCATCTGGCACTCAGTTTGACTAATGTTAACATTTTACGGTAGCATGGTAAATTTGTCACAATCAGCGAACCAATACTGATACATTATTAGTAATTAAAGTTCATATTTCACTCAGATTTCCTTAGGGTTTAACCTAATGTCGTTTATCTGTTCTAGAATGCCATCCAGGATATTCTATCACATTTAGTACTCCTACCTTCTTAGGCTCGTCTAGGCTATGAGCGTTTTACCACTACACTGGAGTGATATAAACCAAAAAATTAGTTTCATAGTTAAAGCCAAATTTGTTAAGAATTTTCTGTTGTTTGTAACTCACTAGATTACCAAACGATACTGCTTTCTAGTTCAAACATAGTATTTTATAATGATAAAAGTGAGGCCAGGCCCACAGTATCCAAGTGATTACCCACCATCACATACAATACCCTGTATTGGCCGTCAACCTACTCAAAATGATGATAGAGAAGGAAAGGGAAAGATAGGACCTTTTCCTTTCAATTTTATTATGTTCAACAGCAAGCCAAAAGTAGGCAGCTTTGGTAGAGTGTCCTCACACTGAGAAGTAAAATAAAAACCGTTAAATTAATTTTGTGTACCATTTCGACTTTCTGGGTTGGAATGAAATACATGTAAATGTATAAGCTATGAAATACAAATTGTGCATTTCACTGATTCTGCATATGACTGCAAGCTCTCATATTTGCATATAAAGCTCACTTTGCACCACAGAAGGATCACCGGTAATATTCAGGCTAATAAATTAAAACTTTTAATTTTAACTTAATGAGAAGGGTGGTAAATGGCAAATAAAAACTAGTACTGAGAAGAGCTGGGATCCTAGCCCAAGAGTTTTTAGTTCTTACCACCCGATTTCTGTGCTTTACAGTGTAATTACAGTACCCCAGAAATTCACCTTCATTACATTCTGAATTCTGACTATCCTATAAATAAGCACAATAAGCTATGAATCAGTGACAAGGACGTGAAGATTTTTCACGGTCTCAAGGTTTTATTGGGAAATATATGCTTTATCAATGTGCTCAAATTCTGTTAGTGAAATTCCTAAAGCAGAAACTCACTGACTTATCAATCATCATTTTTTCTAACAATTTACTGAACATAGTGCTTCAGAAATAGTTCTATTCATGTAGCCATTAATTCATCATCCATCTACATCCATCTCTCTCTCTCTCTCTCTCTCTCTCTCTATATATATATATATATATATATATATACACACCTAAACATTTTTATAACAAATATTTATTAACCATCTACTATTGCCCAGAATGCAGTGAAAACAACCCTGATTAATCTCCTGTAGAGGAAAAGTCATGAGTTTCCAGGAATTTTTGGACTGAAATTAAATGCTATCAATATAATGAAATTAACAAATCCATTTAATTTTTTATAAGATCTAAGTAGAAATATAGGCTTAATAATGTGGGAAACTGAACTTTAATCATTAAACTAAAAAATAAGAACTAGCTGAGGAGACAAGAGAAGGAGTGAGTTTGGAGAAAAAGAAGGGGGCGGTATCACAGAAGCCAAGAGAATGACTTAGAACAGAACATCACCAGAAATGAATCGGGGACTTTTATTTGGGAGCTGTATAAAATTCCTCAAGTAAAATGAGCAGTATTACTTCAAAAACACTATGGACAATTAACTTCTTCAAAGTACAATGGGGCTGTTTCTCTGTAGACCACTGGTGACAACAAGTTGCTATGTAATTTTCACATCCCTAATAATTATTTGCACTTGCATTTGGCATTCCATTGTGACTAGGTTTTATGTTGCTATTGTTGCTCCCTGATCAACCCCTCCCACAAAGGTGCTGGGTGGTGGTGGGAGCAGCTGCAAACCCTGTCATCAGCAGACTCCTCTCCTCTAGTCCCCATCACCAGGAAGGGGGGAGTCATGATATTCTCACGGTGAAGGTTTTACTTCTCTGTTGAATTTTGATGACGTGAACCCTACAACACTCTTCAGAGGTAGGCAGTGGTTGTTAGAGCTGTGCAAGAAGTTCCTGCTGACAGTACACATACCACAGAAGTTGGCATTGCTCATAGTACAACCTCAGAAAAGACACTTTCCAATGCCTACGATAATTTCCGTCATACATAAAATAAATGGCAACTTCCCATCTCATGGGAGGGTTTTATAAATTTATCAGAGAGTGGGCCCCTGGGTGGCTCAGATGGTTAAGCGTCTGCCTTCGGCTCAGGTCATGATCCCAGGGTCCTGGGATCGAGTCCCGCATCGGGCTCCCTGCTCCTTGGGAGCCTGCTTCTCCCTCTGCCTCTCTCTCTCTCTCTCTCTCTCTGTCTTTCATGAATAAATAAATAAAATCTTTAAAAAAAATTTATCAGAGAGTGAATTAGAAATATAACAATGGGGTCAAATGCAAGATATTCTAGAGTAAGGTTTGGAAAACAATTACACCCCATAGGACAAAGGTGGCCCCTGGTTTCTTCTTGTAAATGAAGTTTCTTTAGAATACAACCACATCCATTTATTTACGTATTTCCTATGGCTGCATTCACACTACAATGGCAGAGCTGTCATGATTATGTCAATTGCTTTGAGTTGTGACAGAGACCACATTACTTCCAAAGCCGAGAATATTTACTATATGACCTCTTACGGAAAAAGTTTGCTGAAATAAAGGCTACGAGTGGAGGAGAAAAGTGTGTATCTTTTGGTGAGAAAACCCATCCATAACAGGTCAAAGAGATGACTTTCTGACAGAGTCAAGAGCTAGAAGCAATCTGTCCTCTTTGCTAGGCCTTTATTGAAAATGCCACAAGAAATTATAAGAAAAAAAATCAGGAGGTGAGATTGGGAGGTGAGGGCTGAAGGCTAATCAGTCTTTAGCAGTTATAGTCTTCTAAGAAATGTGAGTGAACGAGCAATCCTGTCATATCCTTTCTGATTTCTTTCCCTGTATTGGCCGTCAACCTACTGAAAATGATGATAGAGAAGGAAAGGGAAAGATAGGACCTTTTCCTTTCAATTTTATTATGCTCAACAGCAAGCCAAAAGTAGGCAGCTTTGGTAGAGTGTCCTCACACTGAGAAGTAAAATAAAAACCGTTAAATTAATTTTGTGTACCATTTCGACTTTCTGGGTTGGAATGAAATACATGTAAATGTATAAGCTATGAAATACAAATTGTGCAATTTCACTGATTCTGCATATGACTGCAAGCTCTCATATTTGCATATAAAGCTCACTTTGCACCACAGAAGGATCACCGGTAATATTCAGGCTAATAAATTAAAACTTTTAATTTTAACTTAATGAGAATGGTGGTAAATGGCAAATAAAAAATGATGAAATATTGACAGACCACAAAAGGAAGGGAAACCCTGTAGATTTTAGTACGTTCATCTGGCTCTTTGAGGAAGGAGACTCTTGTTTTCATTTTGCAATGGGTGCGGACAATTAAGGGGTTGGCCCTGTGTACTGACCAGCATCCTTTAAGATCAACTAGTCTTCTTAGAGAGTCTCTCCCAGCCACCACCATCTGAGCTGCTATTGCCAACCTCGAGCTCCTGGAGCAGCTGAGCGACACACTCCATGAAAACAACGGAGTGACCTGCCTACTCGTGACTCAGGCTGATCCATTTGTCTGCTGGCGCAATAAAGCAATGCCACTTCTCATCAGCTTTGCAATGGAAGAGACTCCTCTCCAGAAAACGGCCATTGCTAACAAGGTTTTATTCAGGCTTTGAGAGGCAAGAGAGGACAAGGGCTTGGCAGGGAGCATGGTTCCCGACCCCCGGGGGACCATAGCAAGGCACTGTGTATCCAGCCCTCCTCTTCTCTGATGCAGGGGTGCAGACAGTCACGAAAAGACACCTGCCACAAACGTGATACCATGTCCTCTTAAGTTCAACCGATTTATTTGGCAACAGCACCCACACCCGCCAGTTGGCATTTGGCACCGGCCAGAATTTCCTGCCTGTGCCCCAGCCTTAGGTGAGGACATCAAAATTGCTCTCTGCGAGGGTTGGCTCAAGCCAGAAAGAAGAGCTCCAAAGGCCACTCAAAAGAATCAAGAGGTGGTAACAGCCTCAAGCTAGTATTTCAATTACAAGCTGTGACAGAAACCTGGTCACCCAGGTGCTTCTGCTTTTCACAGTTTGGCTGTCCCTGTGATCCCGAATGGCCTCTGTGACCCACTTCCGGTACATCCCTAGAGGCTGCAAAATAATAATAATAATAATAATAATAATAATAATAATAATAATGAGAAGAAAGAACCAGTCCTGATCACCACCTAACCTGCTGTCCACAGCTCTCCTTGACGTGCATGTCCCAACTCTTTGTCAGTAAGTGGCCCAAGGAAATTCAGGTTAATTACAAAACATTCAGCTACGTTGGCTGCCTGGACAAAAAAAGCCAGGGGTTTGAGGGATTTACGCAAGAGAGATGGACAGACTAAGTAAAGCAGCAACAGTTTGAGAACAAATGCACAAGAAGCTGGAAACGGACTCTGATAGAGGGGAAGACTGTGTAGCACAGCCCTATCTGCCATATGCCAAGTTAGAACAGGAATGACAGAGTCATTTCAAAGCCTTACTTTTCAAAGCCCTTCCATCAACTGCAGACTTACCTTCCAGCTGGGAGCAGTAATTATTAACTCAGCAGATAGGTGCTTTGTCAGATTCGAAAGAAAACAAACCCGCTCCAATGAAGGGAATAAACAGCCCCTAATGTTCAGCCAGGGAAGCTTGTGCGTTGACAGGACATAATTACCTTTCATTGCACGTAATGATATTATCACTTTTACTTTGTTCCTCCAATTCCAAAATTATAATATACCTCCCTCGCTTAAATGGATGCTTGGGCTCCTCAGGAATTCACTTAACTCAATGGCATTTGCTTTTGTCATGAGGCAATTATTTGCATTTTATGAAGAATTCATTGTGTATACTCGAAGCAATATGTTTTATTTAAGAACTCTTCATCACAAACACCAAAAAAAAAATGAGGCAAACTGCCTCTTTTCTAACACCATGCCAATTTGTAACTCTTTTAATGGTTAAAAGGTCACAAAATAATATAGCAACCCAACTCAGATAAATCTCTCCTATTTCCATCCTTGGCACACCTTTCAGTTTCCACACACAACACAAAAAACTTGTGTGTTTCATCCCCAGAATCAAAAGGTAACAACCTATGTAACCACTCAGATCCATTTGTCCTTTGTTGGATGTCTATTAATAATGTCGGATTAATGAAGTGCGAAATTGATGTCCATTTCAAATATGAAAATTTTACAGGGGATGGTGGGTGCTACCACAGTATCCAAATTCTACCTTACAACTTTAAATTTTTAGAGAAGGAAAAGATTAAAAGAACTCATGAAAGAGAACAAATGAAGGAACTTACCCACAGAATGTGAGCCAGACTCTCTTCTGAAATCTTGGGGTAAAAATAAAGGAAAAAAAACGCCCCAAGAATAACCTCAAAAGTGCCATATAGTGCTTGAGGACAATCAGTTGCTTTTGCCCTGCTGGGGACATACTAGGTAAACAAAGCCCAGGGGAACTACTCGGGCTCAAACTTAAGGATGAAGTAAGGATTTGCTATCTCTATTTCCCATGATGACAGACTCCTATCACAGTGACTTGACAATTATGCTTGTGGTTAACAAAACAGGGAGGTGGGACACACAAGCTGCTTTCATTGCCTCAGATGATTCTTTTCTGGAACTAGATAAGGCAAAAATACCTTTCACACTGACCACTGAACTGACTGGCAGAGGGGAATGGCTAAACTTCTCCCACGATGGGCAATGTCCATCCTGGAGAATGAAGTGGAAGTTTCCACACCTCATTACGTATCTCCACTATTCAGGCTTTGGGATTGAACTCTCCTGCATTACAGAGGATAGTGACTCGGTTTAACTGCCCACCATGGGAATTGCTGGCAGAGTTAAAGAACAGTGTGTCTTGTCCAATAAGCATGCAGGGCTCCTTTTTGTAGGCTTACAGGGGGAAGGTAGCCAGGAATCCAACAGGCCAAAAAAGAGGAGAAGAAAAAAAAGAAGAAGAAGAAGAAGAAGAAGAAGAAGACGACGATGACGACAAGAAAAGCAAGCCCTTCAAATGCAGAACTTGAAAAATCAGGGCATGTATTTTTGCAATGACCCTCCAGTCTCCTTTCCCACCCCCGATTGCTATCCCCAGACTCCAACTGGGCTGGCTCTTCATAAACATCTATCTTGCCAACGAGTGTTCTAATATTAATTTTGACCATGTTTTAATTTTCCTTTCAATCTTCAAAAGCCAAAGTTCCAAATTTATGAAGGCCTTTTTTTTTGTATTAATCCTCCCCACCCTCACAGTCCAACAAGAGTGTTTTTACTCCGTTTAACAACAACAACAAAAAGAGATATTAGGAGCAGACAGAGTTCCCTATTCTCTATGACATGTATTATATGTCTCTAAGGAAGTTAAACAGATCTTGCGCAGTTGAGTATGATGGCGGGACTATCACTTCCACCATCCTCTAAGATCATGAAAGGTAAGAAACTGTCTCAGTGATCTTGGTATCTTCAGCATATACTAATGTTCAATAAGTGTTTGGTGGATGTATGTTGGGTGGGCCAGGGAGTGCTTTTAAAAGAAGCACATGACCAGACGAGCAGGCGGAGGGGCCATTTCTAAAGGATGCTGAATGGGGAGGGCAAGCCAGGGAAAGGAGGTGAGCGGGTATGGCTGCATGATCACAGGGGTGGTGATTAAGACTATGGACTACAGGGGACTTAGCATTAAGTCCAATACATTAGACTCCAACACAAAGCCAAAACAACCGGGGCTTTATAGTCTGATGATGTGGAAGAAACACTAGTCTGACTCTACAGAGGATGTGGCAATCCCCAGTTCTGGGGAACCTCACCTTTTTCCCAAAAAGTAGATTCCTCAATGTAGCTCACTATCTCCCAGGTCACTTGTCAAGGTTTAATGAAACCTTTGGTCTCGCAAGAATTTTCTAAACTTGCTTTATCCAAATCAGATCACATTAAGAGCAAAAGGAGGTGCTGTCTGTAATTATGTCAGAACAATATTCATAAACCAGGACTCTCCTAGGCAGACAAGGTTATATGCCTCTATCTACACTTCTCTACATGCACATATATGGATCATCTATATCTATATTCTATATCCATTTATAACTATATCCACAACTACATCTGTATCTGAATCAAGAGCTATGTTAATATTTATATTTCTATCTACAACTATATCCGAGCTTTATGCATCTAGATCCACAACCACACCGACATCTGTTTTTTTTTTTTAAAGATTTTATTTATTTAATTGACAGAGAGAGAGAGCGCGAGAGAGGGAACACAAGAAGGGGGAGCGGGAGAGGGAGAAGCGCGCCTCCCGCGGAGCAGGGAGCCCGATGCGGGGCTCGATCCCAGGACCCTGGGATCATGACGTGAGCTGAAGGCAGACGCTTAATGAGTCAGCCACCCAGGCGCCCCCCCCCCGACATCTGTTATTTCTTGATACTGTTCTTACAGCAAACATCACAGAGTGCATCAAACTCTCTATAGTTCTTACTTTCTCTTTCCTTCTATTTCTCCCTCTCTCACCCATTTCTTAACAGGACACTCTTTCCTGAGAGTCGTTCCTTCCGTTCCAGTTTCTCTCTTCCTGTCTGACTCTCTCACTTCCCCTGCTTACACGGTAATAAGAAGAAACTGACAAACTCTTCTTCTACATCTCCCATGTTTCGTAAACTGTATTCTCTGTTGCTCAAACCAATGTATTTCATATTTTTCTGACAATAGCAACAAAAGCGGTCCTTTCCTAATGCGAAGGTTGGTATATTTGAATGTACGACGCGTTGTGACTAGGTACACGTGTACACATGCGGAAAGCCATTTGATGAGTCTGACTCTCGCTTTTCTCATCTGGAAATGGGAACAACATTCATCAATTAAATAATGTTGTAGGGCAGCCACCCGTCCTGTGCATTAGAATCACCAGGGGAGCTTTTGAAACTATTTCTTGGCTCTACCCAAGATCCGGAGTATGTCTGTGTTCCTCTAAAATCCATTTGTGGAAACCCTAATCCCCAGTATGATGGTATTTGGAGGTGGGGCAACTGGGCGGTGATTAGGTCATGAGGGTAGAGCTCGCATCATAAAATTAGGGAACTTCTAAGAAAAGACATAGAGATAGGATCCCTCTCTCTTTGTCATGTCAGGGTACGGAGAAAAGACAACTATCTCAAGCCAAGAAGAGGGCCGTCACCAAGAATCCGGCCTTGCCAGCACACTGACTGTTGATTTCTCAGACTCTAGAACTGTGAGAAATAAAGTGCTGTATTTCAGCCACCCAGTCTTTCGTAGATTATTATAAACCCCCAGCAGACTATGACAACCAGACATCAGGATTTTAAAGTTCCGGAACCTATTTCAAAGGGCAGCAAACCTTGATAACCAGTAGTCTATTGTCTATATAATGCTATACAAATGTACATTCATATGTGCATAATGGCATTAAAATTTTGTAACCCTATGCATTACCAGTTTTTTATAAAATATAAGGTATTGGTTCCACTCTAAACAATTGGGGATGGGAAAAGGAACATGAAATTTGAACACATTTAACTACCGTGGGCTGCGTTCTGAAGGACTCATCAAGATAGAATTAGCTCATTATTGAGCCAGAAAATAACTTTGAACATGGGAAGCCTGGATCTTCCCATAGCTTCATTAGTAACTTGAAAGTAGTTGTACCACCAACAAAACCAATTGTCTGATTTGGGATATCATTTGGATCCTAAGACAAGATAAAAAAAGAAGACATCTAACATCTTTCAAAGAGAATATGTAAAAGAGTGAGAAATTAAATGCAAAGGTGCTAATTACTAGTCACAGCTTAATTTTCAAATTGTTCTTTTAACTCACAAAACTAATGAGCAGGGATATACTCCACACCGCAAACCAGAGCTCGACAGAAACTTGAGTAATTAGAGTATTTCTTTGTAATGGAGAGTACTCAGTAGATAAGAAAACAACGCCATCAGAATGATTCTCATTTATAAAACCCACTAGCGATAAAGAACAAACACTTTTGAAATAAGTACTGTTCTTCACATCTGCTAACAATGAGTCTGAGAGAGCCGTGGAAACTTACTTTTCCAGTAAAAAAACCCTACAGATTTGGGGGCACCTGGGTGGCTAAGTAGGCTGAGAGGCCAACGCTTGATTTCTGCTCAGGTCATGATCTCGGGATCCTGAAATGGAGCCTGGTGTTGGGCTCTGGACTCAGCAGGGAGCCTCCTTGAGATTCTCTCCGGCTCCCTCCGCCCCTCTCCCAGCTTGGGTGCAAGAGCACGTGCACGCCCTCTCTCTACACCTTACGGCTTGGGAAGAGTGACACTGGGGGCATTGGTTTTTAATGCTGTTATTTAGTAATCAGTGCAGGTTTCTCTATGAAGTTGCTGATTTACACTTACAGGTCGTAACAGCCGGCAGGAGGCCAGTGTAAATGGTACATGTACAGGTGGGCTTGCCCTTAAAAATGTCAAGGACATGAAGGGAAATGCATGTGGCTAGGGCTAGCTGGCATTCCTGGCATCTACAACCAACAGGCCCTGGTTTGGGTTTCCATCTATTATTATTGGTCAACCAGTTTGGAATGCATTCGAGCCCAAATCCAACGAGAAAAAAGAAAAATCCATTTTCCTTGGAAAAGTCTAAGATACACCTCCATAAATTTATAATCTGAATCTTTTAGAAAGTACATTCTTATTGTTTTGAGTCAAAGCATCTAGGCCACCTCAACTGAGCCAATTACATGCATTCATAACGATGTTACAAAATAGATAGCACAATGTAATATGACAAAATATCATCTTTTCAGCATTATAAAGCATTCGGGTAAACCGTACGGAATGAACAACTCAGAATCTAGGGTATAAGCAAAACTGTTAGTCTTTCTTCCAGTCTTTGTGCTTTCTGGGAGCTTCTACTCCCACGGCCAATTCCAGTGTAGTTTTCTATGGTAGCACATCCTCAAGAAAGCCTCGAAGAGCCAGAGGACCACTGCCCACAGGCTCCCTGTAGTGGGCCATGTTCACGGGCAACTTGAAACTTCCCAGAAGGCCAGGCCCTCAGGAGCAAATTGTACTCTGAAGAGTACTGCTCTCCCCTTTGCAGGAAATTCAAGAAAAAGGAGAGATTTGGGCCGCAAAGACTGGAAATCTGACCAAAACGTTCATATGTTTTTCTCATAGATAGCTTCCCATAATCACCTGGAGGTGCTGGGCTGTGCAAAGACCGAATCCCCATAAACAATCTTTTCTTTCTTTCTTTTTTTTTTTACATATTTATTTATTTATTCATTTGACAGAGAGAGACACAGTGAGAGAGGGAACACAAGCAGGGGGAGTGGGAGAGGGAGAAGCAGGTTTCCCCCAGTGCAGGGAGCCCGATGCGGGGCTCGATCCCAGGACCCTGGGATCATGCCCTGAGCCGAAGGCAGACGCTTAACGACTGAGCCACCCAGGCGCCCCCCCCCAAAAACAATCTTGAAAGATTTTTATCTTTATAAACATGGTCCCCCACCTCATAGTGACCCTGTCTGCTTATCAGCCCCCACAGTCAGATTGACGAGAACAAAGAAATGCAGCCTGTAGTTTGAAAAATGCTTCCCGGGGCGCCTGGGTGGCTCAGATGGTTGAACGTCTGCCTTCGGCTCAGGTCATGATCCTGAGGTCCCGGGATCAAGCCCCGCATCGGGCTCCTGGCTCAGCGGGAAGCCTGCTTCTCCCTCTCCCTCTGCCTCTCGCCCTGCTCATGCTCTCTCTCATTCTCTCTCTCTCTCTGTATCTCTGTGTCTCGAATGAATAAATAAAAAAAATCTTTAAAAAAAAAAAAAAAAAAAAAAAAGAAAAATGCTTCCCTTGGCATCCAGTCTCAACTCAACTGTATTAGCTTAGGATCAAACATGCTTACTGATCTAGAATTTATTTTAAAAATTCTCCTACTTAAGAATATTCCACATGGGTTGTAAAAGAAAGCAGGGTAGATCCTTGCTTTTTTGCTAAGTGCAATAGGAAGACTCATCTCATACCATTGCGAAAAACCAGAGACCTATAGCCACTGATGTCTCCAAAATTCTTTGGTGGTTCCTCCGAAAGGTAAACACAGAATTATCTTATGATCCAGTGATTACACTGCTAGGTATATACCCACAAGAATTGCAAGCAAGGACCCATACAGATACTTATAAAGCACTGGTCACAGCAACATTATTCATGAGACCCAAAAGGTGCAGACAACCCTCATTTCCATTGACAGATGAATGGTTAAACAAATGAGGGCTATCCATAAAATGGATGGTGTACAATGGAACATTATTCGGCCTTGAAAAGGAACAAAATTGTTATATATACCACACCACGTAAGAAACGTTGAGGACATTATGCTAAGTGAAATAAGCTATACACAGAACAAGTATTTTATGATTTCACTTATATGAGATATCTACAATAGGCAGATTCATAGCGACAGAAAGTAAAACAGAGCTTACCAGCGGGGTGGGGGATGGGAAATTATTTTTTAATGGGTACAGAGTTTCTGTTGGGCATGATGATAACGTTCTAGAAATGGAGAGTGGTTAATGGTTGTACAATGTTCTGAATGTACTTAAATGTCACAGAAGTGTATACCCCAAAATGTGAAAATGTTAGAAAAATTTACCTTTTTGCTATATACATTTTAACCCATTAAAAAAAAAAAAAGGGCACCACAAAGGTCCAAAATCTCAGCCAGTGTCAGCGAGAGGAACGCATATAATGCTGTTAGCTCATGTTTTTCGTTACGAATGACCCAGCAACATTCCTGTCTTGACCAACTCTACAAAGCAACTGAAATGATGGTCCTCCATGTCAAACTTTCGTTCTAGCCTCGGACAGTGGGTACAGCTGGCCTCGGATTTACTAATGAACACTTCTGCTCTTTCCCAGAAGGACCTTACTGTAGTGAGAATTATCCGCCTAACATGGCCCGCGACCCACTATGGAGCAACTGCATGTCACAAGACATAGAGGACAGAGGAGATTAAGCAGCTTGACCGATGACCTCCACATGTCTATGAGCCCCAAAGGGAGGCATGTTAATTCTCTGAGTCAAGGCTGGAAACAGAGGCAAAGCACAGGAACAAGATCTCACAGTTCAAGCCGTCAGTTCCACCTACTTGAGGAAGCAGTCTCGGCCATCCCGGTTCGCAGTCATGTCCCATCCACAGGGTGGCGCCTGGTTCAAGCCCCAGGTGCCCGAGGGAGGTGGCCAGCCAGAAGACTTCGTCCTGTGGCTGGTGAGAAAAAAAAAAGAGAGAGAAAGAAAAGCATCATTACACCTGACACCTGAACATTTCTTCTGCGACAAGCTCCAGAAGGAGCCCGGGCTTCGCTCCTCTCAGTTGGGGGCTCTATCCTCAGAGGATTGAATGAATAAATACAATGCGTGATTTTATGACAGGTACCATGCTCATCAGTTTTCCTCACACTGTCTTCCTTCCTTCCTCACAGACAGCCCGTGAGGGAAGTACGTGTATTCCATTTTACAGATGAGGAAACAACGAACGGCTCAGAAAGATTAAATAACATTATGAAGGGCACATTATCCATTTTGAACAAAAGTTTTGCACACATTCCATTACGCTATGCCTCCTGACACCAGACATCAGGAAGTGTGGCAGATAAATAGATATCATACGCAATATCAAGACATAGACGTAAAGGCTGTTTTTATGGATATGAAGCAAATAACCTGAAGCCACAATTTCCTGGCCTCCCCGAACCAAAACACAGAATTTCCACTCGTATTAACCACGTTCCAGTCAAAGTGAGATATAACCCAGAGACAAACTCTCCATTTAAGTTGCAGAGAAAATCCACTCGTTAGCTTTTACACTTTCAATTCAAACCCTGAATTTCAATCATCAGCAAAAGGGAAGGGTAGGCTATGGAGAACCTTCTAGAAGCCTGCGTTCCCAAGCGCAAGAGGAAAGGTGAAGTAACTGCATGCGACAAGCAATTGTGACAGGCAGGGACGGCACAGTCACAATCTCCAACCAGAGGGCAAAAGCCCAGGTTCTGGAGCATTGCTGAGTCCTGGCTGTTCCTCTGCCACCAAGGACCTCCAGAACTTCTACCGTTTGCTCAACAACACTGAAAACTGCTTCAGAGCAAAATCACAAGAGGAAATATCAAGTGCCGTTTTTGGATTGGCCAATATCCTTCACCATTCGGTCCACCCACCCCATGTGAATTTCTGGATGGCCTCGGAGATCTTCCAGGCACTTGCAGACTGCAAACTGGGGTCCAAGCGACGGGTGGGGGTGGGGAGGAAAGCAGTGCTCACACTTCCAGGGCCTTGCACTCAGCATCTGAGTAGAGCACCTGGGAGCCTTTGACAGGGCACCAGGGACCACACGCACAAGGTGCACAGGCCTGTGTGGGCAGCGGTCCAAAGCTAGCAGCCCCCCTGCTGCAAGCATCCAAAGACAGGGTATCAGCTTTTCTGAAAGGAGGCACCTCCGAATCCCCCAGAACACAGGGCAACTCACCCCCACGTCACACCCAACGCACACATCTGATCATAACCCAACACCTCTCTGCAGGGGAAACAAGCCCATTTCCAGTAAGACTTCTCGATGGGAAGTATCTTGCATAATTTCAACCACCTCTGTTGCTGTTTTTTAAACTTCCTTTCAGGTTTCCCACATCCTTCATGAAGCGTGGTGAGCAAAGTTCACAAATCTGATACAGGTCTGGCAAATTTAAAATCCCCACCATAGGATTCTTTCTCGCCCTTAGACTATTAAAATAAAAGACAAGGCAACAGTTTCTGTTCCTCTTCTCTGTGCAAAAGTCAGCAGGGGCAGTTTCCTCTGGAGATTTTATAAAAACGGGCTGCTTCCCTACAGTTAGAGAACACATGAATTTGCCATCCCATGGAAAGAAAAAAAAAAAATAAACGCCAATTTCTCTGAAGTAGCAGAGAACACATTTGGAGAGCTTTCTGAGGTTGGACCAAGAACACAAGCCCTTAGTCGATGAACACACCATATCCTGTTATTAAAAAGTTTTCCAAAAGCAGTAGTACAGTAAGAGGTAACACAAGAAATACTCTAGTGAAAGACTGTTCACGGAGAGAATGCAACTGTTTACACTGGGTGAGTAAATTATGCGCTGTATCAGAATGTTAATCGTTGCCAGAGAGGGCTAACTTACTAAAAACAAACTGTCTCTTCTTTTAGGTATTCTCTTTCACTGGCCACAGCCACCAATGCCTAAATCACTAAAATAAAGACACAGGCTTCCTAATGTAATTGACTAATTGTAATTAATTGTGTAAAACATGGTATTAGTAGGCCTGAATTTTATTATAAAGTACATTCTGTCCTGTACAGTATGTTCAGAAAGCAGAAAACAGTTCATGAAGATGTATTCCAGTAAAGACTTTGGTCATAAAACACCCAATGAAGCACGAATACTAGAGAAATTTACAAGTGCTAATTTAGTTACTTCAGTTCAAGGACATCAGCTGATATTAAAAAACTGAATAATTAAAAATCAGATATGTCTATACGTCTATTAAGGTGTTGCCATAAAATACATGGGTTGGAAAGGAATTAGTACAACTTAGCAAGTTAAAATGCACAGAGAACAAAAAAATAACACCCTAAGTATCTAAACATAACAGTCTTAACAAAAATCAAGGACAAAGGTCATAATTATAGAAAGATTTGGCTCCCGCTTCTATGAGTGGGATTGCTGGAGTTCCACCCAACAATACGTACCTTATGAGCTGATTGTTTGCTCTACCTTTACTAGGGACCTCCTTTCCTGGCTCCAACCTCTGTGTCTTCACCAAACCCTCCACCACTCACAAACGTGCCCATCCCAGAACTGCTGAGAGACAGTCTTTTCCACCAGGAATGCAAAGAGTTAGCATCTTGCAGAGCAGTAGATGGGGCCAGTGCTCATAAAAGTAGAGTTCACTTACTGGTTTGTACCAGAGGCCTCTCTGGTGCAGATATTATACCTACGCCGACACAGTTCTGTGCAGAACTCCTCCTGTTGGGAAAAAATACTGACTCTGGGTCCCAGTGTGAGATGCATGCCCTTTATTTCCCCCAATCTCCCAAAGAGTCCATTCGGAGATCCTGGGGAGTCTTCCCAAGGACTGATACCTTTTGTTATTGCTCCTCTTTGAAGGAGGTCTCACTTTTCTTGTCCAAGTTCCTATTAGCCTCTGTGGTGCTCTTGACCACTTCAAAGACTGTTCTGTAAGTAGATACCTGCAGTGCTGCTCAGGAGCCAGCAGGACTGAGGATGATAAGCAGGCTGGCCCCACTGAGATCATTTCAAGAATGTTCTCCAGCCCAGCGTTACTACCAGAATTGCCAACTGTAAACATAGGATATCATGTTCAATGTGAATTCCGTATAAACAACAATTTTCTTTGCATCAGAAGATCTCACATAATATTTGAGGGTTACTTATATACTAAAAAATGGATTCATCATTTATATGAAATTCAAATTTGACTAGACATCCTATATTTTATCAGCAAACTCTAGCACCTCAAATAATTGAATACCCAGATTTTCTTCCACAATCAAAGAAGACAGCTTATCCACGGAACTAAAATATCATAGCCCAGAATTCTGGACTTACCCTCACCTAGTAGTGGGACCAAATACTACTCTCACAGAGTCTATGATGTGCTAAAGAAGCACCCTCAGCTCCCTGACTAGCCTCAAACCAAAGTACACCTTCCTAATGTGTCTGTGGGAGTGACAGGGGGAATTACAAGTAGTCATGAGTTAGGGGTTGATCTATTTCCCAAATTTAGCTGGTAAGAATCACCTCACAGTGCTTGGTAACTATAAAGATAATGAGACCCTAGAAATTATGATTTAGCAGGTCTGGGTTAGAACTAGGAATCTATGAGTGAATGAGTACATGTGTGTGCTGAAACAAGCAATTCACAAAATTCTCTTTTGGATAGGACTGCTAGATTTACCAATGCAAATGAAACAAAAGAAAACAAGAATGTCCATGTCAATTGAAATTTCAGATACGTAATGAATAATTTTTAGTGTAAGTGTAACCCATGCAATATTGGGAAATATTGATTAAAAAAAATAAACATCCAGATTCAACTGGATATCCTGTATTTTATAGAGGAGCCATGGGGCTTGGGGAACACTAGTCCCTGCTACTCAAAGTTTGTATGAAAATCCAACGGTATGAGAATCTACTGGGTTCTTGGCATGACGTGAAATCTGCATTTTATCAAGAGCCCCAAGTAATTCCCATATGCATTCAAATTTTCTAACCACAGCCCAAATCACTGATTTCCAATGTGAAGCCTCGCAGCAGGTTGGAATCACATGGTGAAAATTGTTAACTCCAGATGCCTGGGATGGAGGCCAAGCACTTGAGTCAGAATATCTGAGGATGAAGCCTAGGCATTGTTATTTCACCCCAAGATGGCCACCCACTGATCAAAGTCATTCTATATTTGTATTTGAGCTGATTGAATCAGAGCAGCAATGCGTGGCGCTCAAGAGCCTGTACAATTTGCAGCAGCGGGTTCTCCAAAGTGTGGCCCCAGGGACAGCAGCGGCCGCACCAAGGCCTCTGTCACAAATGCAAATTCATATGCATCACCCAAGACCTATCAACACAAAATGCTGAGGCGATGGGGCTGACCAAGCAAACCTCTGTTTAACAAGCCTGCAGGCAAGGCTGGGGCCCACTCAACTTTGCTAACCACTGAGTTAGAATCTGACTCTCTTTGATCCAAGCCCTACCATTTCTTTTCCACAATCTTCAACAAGTTCCTCAACCTCTAACGCACTTGGTCCCAGCCACTCCTCTATAAAGGCTGGTAAGAGGACCAGGTCCTTGGAACAATTAGTTTTGTAAGGCACTTCCTACAGTATGTGCCAGAAAGTCTCTGCTAAATAAGTCCCAACCTAACTTAGACTGGAGACAATAAGGGACTTTGCGGGTACAGCAAGAATGGGTGTCCACACTCGTTCTCTAAACAGAAGAAGGGTGAATGGCTCAGTCCTCTATTCTTTTCCAGTCTGGCAAGAGCAGGGTGATAAGGGGCCGAATCAAGCCAGGTTACACCTTCTTCCCGGGACACAAGTTGAGTTCAGCTGTTCTAAGGGCAGAGGAAACATCAGAAAGTTTGGCCCAGGAACCAGTAACCCCCGCTGTGTGTGTGATCCTAGGTAGAGAAGCCAATTTCCACCGCTCTCAGGCCCCACCTTGAGATTGTCTGCAACCGCAGGTTCCGTCACTGCAGCCCCGAGATCACGGTTGTGTGAACCACTTTCAAACACTTAGCTCAGCCTTCAGAATAGCGACCTACATTGCCAGGGCTATTTCAGTCATTCCAGAAATTCCCGGCCGCTGACTGAACTGCTTTGCAGTGCTGTGCTTTCTCACATCTATTGTTTGCAACAGATCGAAAAGGGTCTGGACAAAAAAGATCTTCAGAGATGAGAGGAAGTGAGAGCAGCCAGGAAGTGGAGGGGGAGAGCTGCGGGAACTACCGGTTTAGGGACCAGCGGTGGAAGCCACGCCCCGGGTCCTCCTGTGTACCCGCCTCCAAGCCCCAGACGCAGGGCGGGTGGCCAATCCGCCCCGGGAGAAGGCGGGCTCTTAGAAACCATGGGCAGGCCAGTACAGTGACCTGGGTGGGGGTCTAGAAACACGACCCGGGGGGAGAGAAAGGGATGACCTCTGGGAGAAGGACGGTGAGTGAGGTCTGGGCCCACAGTCCTGACGCAAACCCATTCAAATGCTGCGGCTCACGAGCTTTGTGACCCTGGACTCTAAACTCGCCCTACTTAATTTTCATCACCTGTAAGACAGACTTAGTCTCGCTCAGTGGTTCTCACCTGCGGGGGGGGGTTTGCCACCAGGAAGACATTATTTTGGAGACCAGTGAGGTGGTCACAAACGGGGCAAGGGGAGGCACCCCAGGCGCTTAGTGGGTACAAAGCATGGAGGCTGCTACACTTCCCCCAGGACACAACTCACCCCCAACACAAAGACAAAAGGACATTAGTGCCCCTGCTTAGCTCCTAAAGTTGTCGTGCGAAAGAAACAAAATGATGAACCTACAGTTCTGACCACTTTCCTTGATAGATACATGGGGCTCAAAACACTTTGGTTGAAAAACAAACACACAGAACACCCCACACAGTCTCAAAGTTTCCACTTAAAGGCAAATTCAGATAAGCAGAACCTATGTTTCCATCACAATGAAAGAGTTCAAAACTGAGGTTTGCCACTGAAAGCTTCAAGGCTTTGGGTAAATCATTTGGCCTCTCAGGGTTTTAGTCCTATGTGTAAAAATAAAAACACCAACATCCAGCTCTCAGTGATGTTATGCAGACACACAATACGTGCCAAGCACTAAGGTCCAGTGGTCGACTCACTGAGAATAGTCTCATCAAATGCTGTTGTGTTAGAAGTGGTTATCATCGTAATGAAGGTAATTTTAGTATTTGACCTCATAGTTTAAACATCACTTCTACATACAGAATTTCTTTTGATGCAAAGTCGGCTTCATCATGGAACAAAATACCTGCTAAAGCATTCATGTTTTTGTTTTAAAGATGCAGAAATGGACCTCAGAGAGAATGTATAACTTACCCCATAGCCAATGGCATCACTGGAGGGAAACATGGGCAGCCATGGACTTGGACTGGAGACCACATGTTGTGGCAAGCACTGTCTGTTTCGTGGATTGTACTAGGGATGGAAATGGTGGGGAAGAGGGTATAGCCTCCGAAAAATCTCCCCATGCACAGATCCTACTGCTGTGACACGGCTAGTTAGGAGAATGTCTATGATGAACCCAGGGCTTCCTGCCCTAAATTCCTCTTACTTACACAGTGTCATTATGAAGTGTGACCTCAACATATGGGCTTATTTAGATACCTGGTAATATTTTGGACGACTAGTCAGAATTAACCTGTATCATTTGAAACGGGTTTTGAGAAATGAATTCTTACGTCCACTTCAGATAGTGTAAAACCTAAGCCACCTCTATTCAGTTACTCATCCCGGACACACAATGAACTTACAAATCCAACAAAATCCAATTCTTCCCCAGAATTTGATCATCCTTATCTCTTTGGACTCACAGAGATTATTTTCAGAATACCCCAAGGTTATATAGTGTTAAGGATGATATTACAAAATGTAAAGCGTGTTCTCATTTGTATTGCTCTAAGTGGTGGCTGGATTACAGTATCCAAAACTCTACAAGAATTCCTAACATCACACAATATACAAGCAGGTTAAATACAAAGTATCTTGTGGGTTGACTGGCCATTTGGTTTAAGGTAAAGGAAGTAGAGAGGGATTGAGACAAATGAATAAAGAATGCTTCTGAGGGCGCCTGGGCGGCTCAGTCAGTGAAGCATCTTGATTTCGGCTCAGGTCATGATCTCAGGGTCCTGGGATCAGTTCCCAGGTCAGGCTCCTTACTCAGTGAGGAGTTTCCTTGAGGTTCTTTCTCTCCCTCTTCCTCTGCCCCACTAGCGCTCTCTCTCCTTCTCTTTCTCAATCTCTCTATAAAATAAATGAATAAATCTTAAAAAAAAAATAAAGGAATGTTCTGGATGAATTCAAAAAGCTCCATGATTAGTGGCAGCCTTGTTCCTATAATGACCGACTCTCTGTGCCTCAATTGGACGAGAAGGGTTCCGCTGGGACAGTGTTTCGGGTCTCAGTGGATCAGGGAGGAATTGACTGGCCAAGTCTTTTAGCTCCAGTCAATCATGCTACTGACACAAAGACACATCTTGAATTAGCTGCATTGTGCTGTCTCAGAACGTAACTCTCTTCATCCAATCAGGCTGTAGTACAGAAGTCACAGTATGTCAGTCTCATGAGGCGACAGCTTTCCATCCAACTGCCCTTTATTAGACACATCGAGTGCAGGTGCATGTGCAGAAAGCCTGATTGGTAAGATAAGAATAATATCAAA
This sequence comes from Callorhinus ursinus, assembly GCF_003265705.2. Taxonomy (NCBI): domain Eukaryota; kingdom Metazoa; phylum Chordata; class Mammalia; order Carnivora; family Otariidae; genus Callorhinus; species Callorhinus ursinus. Next base: position 34,946,701 of record NW_027397078.1, read on the forward strand.
GCCGGGGCGCCTGGGTGGCTCAGATGGTTAAGCGTCTGCCTTCGGCGCAGGTCATGATCCTAGGGTCCTGGGATCGAGTCCCGCATCGGGCTCCCTGCTCAGCAGGGAGCCTGCTTCTCCCTCTGCTTCTCTCTCTCTTTGTCTCTCATGAATAAATAAATAAAATCTTTAAAAAAAAAAAGAATAAGATCAAAGCCATACAGACAGAAGTAAAAATCATCCAACCAACTATTTATAAGATTTCACTTCTGTTTTAACAAGAAATACAAAAATATACAGTAAAAGGGGAATAGAAGTTAGTTAAAAGCTCATTTAAATAATGACAAATCGCATAAACACCCACAATATATACATTCCAAAGTCATTAGATTCAAACAAAAATGTATTATTAATCAAGAGGTTAACTATGGTAAAAGACATTTGGATATAATTTTAATAACCAAATTTAAAAATTTTTCAGATTGCTTTCATTAGCTTCACATACCAAGAGTCCCTAAACATTGCACACAGTGCTGGCCATTAATGACAGATGAAGAAGGTTTGCCTTAAGTTAAACTTCTCTTTTTTGCAAAGTGCATTTGTATGTATTAGCTAGCTGAATTCTCTGATTCTGTGAATTGAGAAGGACAATTATAATTAGCCCTGTACTATGAAAAATAAAACAGATAGAGACTGGACACAGTAGCCAAGGATTCCCAGAAAGGCGATACAGAGCTCTATGTAGGAACATTCACCCAATCAAGGATGGAGCCACTTTTGCTGGAATGCTGTCGCACTACTACTGGGTTCAGAGTCCTATCTCCGAGGTAACCACATGATGTCAACTGGGTATGCTAAGCCTGGCGCACACCTGTGAAGGGGGTCTTCTTCACCTTTATACTCTATTATTCACACTAGTATCTAGCACATAAGAGAGACTCAGTATGAATTGAATTAATAAAGGAAGCCAAGGTACAAGATGCTAGTCACACAGAATCCTAGGCATTAAAACTGCGGCTTCCTGCCTTCGGGCATTTAACAGTCGATGAGAGGAAGAGGGCAAGGTAATGAGATTAATAAATGCTCTTAGGCAGGAACATTCTGGGAACTTTCATAGGTTATTCGTTTTTAATATCTCATGACAGGTAAAAAAGGGGGGCTGGCTGTCACTGTGATGGCTAATCCAACAATGGATACCATTCAGCCATAAACCCAAATGGTACATGAAGACGGTTTGCTATAAGATTTACAGTTAAATGAACAAAATTGATTACAAAAGGAGTGACCACAGCATGATCGACTATGTAAAAGGAAAAGTCTACGTACACAGGCCTAACAAAACTGTACGAAGGAGGGATCAAAAGTCGCTGTCCATCAGTTGTGGGATGGAGGTGGTTTTTTGGGGGGGGGGCGTGGTTTCCAGTGTGATTTTGTCTTTCCTTATATCCCATAAGAAAAATGTATTACTTTTATAAATAACATTTTATTTTAAACAAAAGAAATGGATAAGATTCCATATGGATTTCTGGTGGATTCAGTAAAGAAATTGTCGAAAGGCAGTATTGAAAGTCTGAAAACAAGGTGTTAAAGAGACTGTAAGGAAATATGCGTTATAATATACTGTTCAGAGTTCATTTCAACACTCCCCTATGGAGAACAATCTAGCAGTTTCTATCCAAATGGCAAATGTATATACCCTCTGAGACCCAATCAGTATGAGATGGATTAAATAAACTATGACACAAAGACACAGTAAGATACCATACACCTAAAAAAATAGATTGACGATTTGCTTTGGTTACAGATTTATGAAGATCCTAAAGTGAAAAAGAAAGATAGGATGAAGAAATGTGGACAGCCATCGACCATTTCCCGAATATCAAGAAGTAAAAAATTCCACAGAAGACTAACCCATAGAATCTAGATTCAGACAGAGCAACCTTGAACCTTGAATCGAAAACTTAGTGGGTTCCCGTTCCTTCCCGGAACATCAGCGTTATCTTCTGAAAGCTAAGGATAATACTAACCACCTTGCCAGGACTATTGAAAGGAGTACAATGATTAATTGTAAAAATGAGATACTATCATTATAGCTTGCACATATTGATGCAGATAACTAATATCGATTACCTAGTATATGCCGCATGCCGTTCAAGGGGCTGACAATTCATCAGTGAACAACACAGATGCTGAAAATAAGACTCATGAACGCAGGAAATAAACACCCCAGTGTTCTGAACCAAATCTTTTTCTTCGTAACCTAGCATCACACTCACGTTGTATGATATTTTGTGACTTTTAAACTAACTTCCCTAATCATTCCCTGAAAACATGGCTCTCACGTTCATACTCCACACGATGGCCTCTGGCTAAAACAGACTTCTTCCTCCATTCCAAACCCTCATACCTCTACATACCTGTAAAACTTGACCCATGCTCCAAAACTCACTGTAAATGCTACTACCCGCATAAAGTAGTCCCTGAATAGCCCAACCCTAAAATGATTACCTCACTTCCCCATAATGATTGGAAATGACAGCTTGCACTACGGAGGTAGCAGCTATGTTATGTAATTATCAATAACTCTGTGAACACATGTCTTCCTACATTATAGGATCCTGAGAGCTCATACAATTAAAAAAAACTCAAACATTTGCATGTTCATATGCTTATGGCAACTTGAAATCGTCTCATTTGCTTTGCCTCCTTGAATAGGAATTATTTCTTATTTACCTGTTATACCGGGTAGCCAATTCTGATTTTCGGAAGGTCAGGGGCGAATCTCCTTCATCTTTCCATCTCTGGACTTCACATAGCACTTGGCAATGGTAGCTGTGCAATACATACTGTGTGTTCAGTGAGCTGGTACAAAGTCCTGCTATGCTTGGTTTAGTAAGTGCCTCAAAATTGTACAGAAATGGGAATTTTAGCAATTGCTTTTGGGGGAAGATCTAAACACATGAAAGCAGTAACCTAACTTCTTCATATTGCCCTCTATCGTTGAATGGCCAGGTCGCTGTATCTGTGCACGATGAGAATTACAGACAGAATTACAGTTCATGGGACTCCTAGGCCAACAACCCTCACCTCGCTGGTCGGCAACAGCCACCAAGCCTAGCATCCAAATCCACGACCACTCCTTACATAAGTACTCAGTGCCTAATCTGGCACATGGAAACTGTTTTACAATAGGATTTGTTTAAACAAACAAATGAATGAATAGCAGTCAACTCTGTAGCATCCTCCAAAATGAGCACTATGATAGTGCCCGCTTGGGTCCAGGATTACAGGAGATGGACGTTACAGCCCAGAAGAGAACACCATATAATCAACAGCACCTTCCTACCTTGGCATTCTGGAAAGCCTCATATTTTCTTGTAAAGACAACAGTGCAATTCAGAGGACCCAAATGGTTTAAATATAAACTTAATGATGTTAAATTATTAGGCCTTGATTAGTTTCATTGATATAAGCTTCTTTATTTATTCCAGATCAAGGATCCCGGAGTGGGAAGTGGTTCTTCATTGATAGTGAGCTCATAGCCACAACAATGACTGTATCCCTGACTTAACATTCTGAGAAGGTTCAGTCACATAGAAAAGTTGAAAGAGTACAACAACCATCCTTGTAATCTTCTAGAGCAGTGATTCTCAACAAGAGATGATTTTGCCCCCCAGTGGACATCTGACAATATCTAGCGACATTTTTGGTCACAACAACTGGGGGTGGTGGAATGCTACTGGCATCTAGTGGGTAGAGGCCAAGGATGCTGCTAGTCAGTACAGAGGACAGGCCCACAGCAAAAAACAGTTGGATCCCAAATGTCAATAGTGTGGAGGCTGAGAAACACTACTCGAGGTTTACCAATTATTTCTAGTTTGCAACACTTTTAAAATTTCTTCTGTCTCTATCTTTATGAATTTGAAATATTTATTTGAATCATTTGATATGTACTAACAGCCGTTATGTACTAATGGACATGAGGACACTTCCCCTGAAAATCCTACAGAATCTATCACTTAAGAAAAATGACATACTCTTGTAAAACCACAACATCACATCACGCTAAAATTTAGTATTAATACAATATTACATATACTACATATCCAAATTTCCCCAAAGATACAAGTACTTTTGTAGGTTTTTTTGGTGTGATTCAGTATCCAAACTAGCTCTATATGCCTTGCATCTAGTTATGCTGTCTCTTTATTAAACACTCATTTAAGGATGCAAAATTGTCATAAAAACGAGGCAAGAAAATATGATGCCACCTTTACCCCCACCCCCGAACAACAATGATGACCAATATTCGTAAATGACACAATAGACTCTATATAAACGAGACTCCTAGAGTTCGCAAAATGCCTAGCAATGCTAGTTGCCCAACAGATACTGTTAGTTGACGCACAAGTTGTTAGAAGCTATTCCGCAAGACCATGACACCAGTGGGAGTCTGGGACAAGGCAGAAAGGGCCCCAAAGAATCCTAAGAGTTTTCGAAAGCAGAGTTCAAGATGACAACATGATGTATCAACTTGTGAACAAACAGAAAGGAGGACCAACAGAAAGTGCCCAACAATTTATGATGAGGAAACTGAACAGTTACCAAAGGCCCCGACATTTTGTGTGGCAGGAAAGGCAGGCAGAAAAGAGAAGCACCAGCCAACAGGCGCCCGAAGAAGGGCTCTGAAATCAAACAACTTTCCACCTCAACAAGAAGGCCCCTCACAGACGTCTTCATGTGCGATGAGCCCAGTGCACAGGGAGACTAGGCTGATTTCATCTTCTGAGGAATGCAGACACGTATCTATACCTTTTGTCCTTCCTCTTCCATTCAAGGATCGGTGGTGACAAAATATCTTTTGGAAAGACAATGAAGAGTTTGGTTTAGCTGATGACCTGGGGAAAGACTCGTCAGTCTGGATTACCAGAAAATTCAGAGTGGAAACATAAGGCATTGTATGAGCTAAGCCTCTACACAAGGAGGGAATTCCAGTCCACCATTGACCATTCATGGTATCCAGTCCTTTCTGCAAGGTCCACTGTGTGTAAACTACAGCAACCCTATAATATGCGGTTCCTATTCTCCGGGTTATAAGGTAGTCTAAATCACTTTTCGGTTTCCAGCAGCTAGTGCCCTCATGACACTAAATTGATTCCCTCAATCATTCAAAACATTTCATTGTGCGATTTCAAGGCATTCATTGTGTGGGACAGGAGCTGTGATATGCTCTTGGAATTGATAACAATGCTGACCTAGATAAGCAGGAGAACAGCTCAGCCAACCTCCACAGGGTACAAACTCCGTGCACACTAAAGGTTCACTGAAACTTGGCAGGTAGGAGTCCCATGCTAGGAAATTCAAGCATCAGGGGACAAAGAACTCTTCCTTACACCCCTCAATTAGCCCACAAGACAACTATTACACCCATACTGGAAATTAAATAGTTTTTTCCTCCTTCGTCTAAGGGTCAGTCCTTTTCTCTCACTTGTAATAAGGAAGCTGAAAATGCTCTGAGGACCCACCAAATGCATTGTCATAGAACTTGACAGTGTTTATAAAATAAATAAAACCCAACGTTGGCAAAATCTGCCAAGTGGCCTAAGGTAATTTCCCAATGTGTTGTTTAAACACTTTTGCAAAGATTCACCATTTTGAGAGGCCGATTCATGTTCACATTTGACTTTTTAATAGGTGACTCATAACCTAATATTGCCACTCACCGAGCTTAGCCTAATCCAATTGGCTTCCCATTGAACATCCTCATGAACTGTATATGAAAACTTCAAACATTTCCCAAGTTAGCTATCCATTGTGAAAGTTATATTTTTGTTGTTTGTTGAGGATACTCACATAGCTTTTGATCGTTTTTTTTTTTAAGATTTTATTTATTTATTTAACAGAGAGAGCAAGAGAGCACAAGCAAGGGGAGCAGGAGACGGAGAGGGAGAAGCAGGCTCCCCGCTGACCAGGGAGCCCGATGCGGGGCTTGATCCCAGGACCCTGGGACCATGACCCGAGCCGAAGGCAGACGCTTAACCATCTGAGCCACCCAGGCGCCCCCTTTTGATCAGTTTTTAATGCTTATGGATTATCATATAAAGTATTTGCTTTTACAGATTGTAGTTTTCTTAACCTTCTGAGCCTTGCTTTAGGACTTTCAGCATGGTAGGTTAAAAGTACATCTGTTAGCTATGCAATCTCCCATTCCATTGAAGTTTTTAAAAAATTTCTTGGTGAGGCAATAAAATATTACTTAAAAATTATCCTCACTTTGAAATAAAAAGGAAGAGATTACTGAAAAGAAGAAAGTGGAGAGACAGAGGAAGGAACTGACAGGACTCTATATGTACCTTTCGTGACTTTAAAGTAAGAAAGAATATAAATGGAAGAATACTAGCCAGGAAGACCAGAAAGTTCTACACTGGTGATTGATAACAGGGATGAGCAAACTTTCATGTAAAGGGACAGGCAATAAATATTTTCAGCTTGAAGGGTCAGATGGTAACTGAATTAAAGGTAGAGAACTCTACCATTGTTATCAACGCAGCCACACAATATGTAAACTAGTGGAAAGGGCTGTATTCAAATAAAACTTTATTTAGAAAATAAAGACTTGACATTTGGCACACAGGCCAGAGTTTGCTGATCTGACTTACAGTGACACTGTGGAAAAGTCATTTATATTTTTGTGCCTCACTTTTCTTATTCAAAAATAACAGTGCTGACCCACATGATATTTGAGGCTCCATTAAAATTCAAAATGTTCACCTTCAAAAACTAAAGAGGTCTCTTTCTTAAAGGCCATAATCTTTAACAGAATTATAAGAGACCCATATAGACAAAGTCTACAAAACTATTTTCCCACAGAGATATCAGTTTGACAGTCAAAAACAGCGAACGAGATTCCTATTTTTTTAATTTTGTTAATAGATTTAATTTATTTATTAGAGAGAGAGAGAGGGAGGGAGTATAAGCAGAGGGGCACAGTGAGAGAGAGAAGGGGGGGTCCCCGCTGAGCAGGGAGCCAGACAGGGGGCTGGATCCCAGGACTCTGAGATCATGACCTGAGCTGAAGGCAGAGGCTTAAACGACTGGGCCACCCAGGCGCCCCAAGATTCCTATTTTAAACAGCATTTGGGCCAAGGATAAAATATTATACTTCAATCCATCACATACCTGATTATTTATGGGGAGTTTTAAATCGCTGAACCATTTATCTTGTCTTAGAAATAGGACCACTATCTGGATGAACAGTATTTCAAATATGCAATATGTAGGCAGCCTAAAACCAAAATGAGAAAACTCACTCTAGTGGTTGCATTCCAGAATTCAAATAACGATTCTTTTTGGCTTAAACAAACAGTATCACAAGCTGATTGTTTTAGGGTTTTCAAATGTGAAGTTATCAGATGGTTTTAATACCAAATAGTATGATGCCTAATAACATAACCGTGGTTTTAGCTTTATTCACATATTCTAAACCACCAAAGGGCATTGATCTTACAAGCGAGAATGAGTCTATTTTCAATCAAAAGCATGCTTGGCTTTGGTTTGCTATGTCCGAGTCTGCTGGGGACTTCTTTATTTATGGCTGAATTATAATCCCTAAAGAACAGGTGTTTATAGGACACTTGCTGACATCCTTTAACAAGGTAAGACAGAATGTTACAGCACATTTAAGTATATGTAAGTATAATAACGCACTAAAACGTGTTGTCTGGCTTCGTTCCCCAGAGTTAGACTGCATTTGCAATGTTGTTAATGGGTTATTTACAATATAAGCAAAACACATCAACCTAGTGTTACTTTATTTTTATCTAATTCCAGGAAGATTTCTGATGGCTTTTCATTTAGAGTCATTTAATACAGAGATTCTGGGCTTTGTTCCTGCATTTACGTAACTGTTGCCAGTCCCCATCACAACCCCGAATTCATCACGCATTTACAAGGCTTCTCTTCATTATCTAAACTATTAACATAGAAGCAGCAAATGTGCACATGATGCTAAGTGCAGAAAATTAAAATTATTTCATTAACACGCTGCCTAGATAACAAAAGGGAATACATTATTTCACTAGATTTCTCAGTATCTGCCCATCGCCAAGGTCACTGAAAATGTATGAGAATAGAAAGCACAAAAGCCTCAGAGGAGACATAAACACATACATTTAAAAATACTCATCTTCCCTAGGGGCCTCCCCTGCCACTTTTTGTTGCGGGGGTGGGGGTGGGGGGTGGGGTGTTAAGCAACTGTGAAGATCAAAGGGAGAAAATATATGCCAGGGATGAAGAGAGAACTTTCCGGTAATATTTTATGGATCTTACTCATATTTCTTTTGGTTCTATACCTTCAAAATCGCTTCTGATAAGCACCATTGCATGGGGAGAACTGCGACAGATGAAGATGATAGACCATTGCCTTCAAAAAACAAACAATATAATAACAAATAAATAAGGGACAAGGAGATGCTGAGCATGGGCTTCAAACCGAGGCAGGAGGTCTCGAGAACGCACATGGGGCAACCACAATGATCATTTATGTATTTGGAAAGTCTCTGAGAGCCGGAGTCAACTCGAAACCCAGGGGAAAGGAAAGTCATATACGTTTTGAAGAATTATCAACATTTCCCTTTCTACACTCACATTTTCATAACAGTTTAGATAACAATTATATTTATCGTGAATATCATAATAAAAACTCTCGCAAGATAAATGGTGCCATTACTAAAAATATTTGGTTGCTTATTTTTTGCCCATCTTTTCCAGTTTCCATTTGGCATTCATTCATACTTTTCATTCCAACTGTTCCTAATATAAGTAAATTAACTCTCAACAAAGAGAAAGATCCAGAAATTCTCTGTCCCAGCTCAAGTAATGCACACAGGTAAACTCTGCTACCTTTTTATGTGCTGACAAAGGATCATTTTTATGAATCAGAACAAAAACTGTCATGACATTTCCCTAAGAGGTGTCATAGAGAAGAAAGGACATGGAACAGGGGGAAGACCATGAGCTCTGAATATTGCTACATCATGGAGTATTTACTTCCACAGCAAGAAAGATATTTATTTACAAAGCGTGCAGACTTACAAATTATTGGAAAGCGCTATATTGGAAGCAAGCACGACATGTTAAGTTTTTTTAGACAAGTGCTGAGAATCTGCTCTTCTGATAATGATAATATATACTACTACCGAGTATATCTCTAGGAAATAGCTATTAGCAACTACATGATACATGCATACATACTATCGGAACATCTTATTAAAAGACAGGTTCAGATTCATTAAGTGTACGTTGGTGCTCAATTCCCAAAAGCTCCCAGGTGGTGGTGACGGTGCTGGTCCAAGGAACCCAACTTGAGTAGCAGACCTAAACGTGTTTGGAGAACAGAAAGTAAACTATCACTGCTAGACTTGGGACTCCCAGTCAAATAATTTCAATTATTTGAAATCGAGGTTGGTCTGGCAGGTATTTGGAAGGACAGAAATCAATACCTAGTCTTTCCTTGACACTGACCTTGGCAGACCCAGGATAACTGGTTTGAATAAGGAAAAGAAAAGAAAACAAAAGTATGTCTCATGAATAAGAGTGGCACTTCACGGTCATGGTTATCTTACATTTAATATATGAGCATGGTGAGCACACATTAAATGGAGCACTAAATCATTTCTGTTGAAAATTACAGAGCCTGACGTACATTCTGGATTCAAAGGATTCACTTAACTGGCCAAGATTATGGAGTAAGTGTCTATCATAGAAGCTCTAATCAGCATCCACAACTACAGAGAGAGTACACAAGCCATGGTGGGGCCCTCAGCTTTGGCTGTGGTTTTGGTTCCTTAGCACAACAGAGATTCAACACTCTGGGAAACTTCCCTTGAAGACCCTACCCTACTCCTCTCTGAAAGAATTTATTGAGTACATATTGTATCTTACAACTCAACTAAACCGTTTAAGACCACAAACTGATCACCTGGTCCCAGTTCTCACAGACCATGTACAAAAGCTGATGGCAGGTTAACTATTATACATAACATAATTTGAGAACATCAAAGAATAAACTAGATTGAAAATCCCTACAAAAACATTAGATATCCGAGGAGGACCATTTCTTGTACTACCTCCCTCACAAAGGCTTAACCATCAGGTGTAGTAATACTGTCTCCCCACTGTTCCACGGAGCACTGGACAGCAAACTACAGGCCACGGATGTGGATCATCACCTGCTCTTGTGAATACGACTTTATTGGAATATGGCCATGTCCATTGATTTTAGTATAGTGTATGGTTGCTTGTTTGAGAAAATGGCAGAGTTGAATAATGTGGAAGAATCCAAGTGAACAGCCTGCAAAGGCTAAAATATTTACTATCTGGATCTTTACAGAAAGACTTTGTCAACCCATCAACTAGACTAATAATTAATTACCATCCTGACATCACCTCGATTTCATCTTGTGTTACAGTCCACTCAAGATAGGGGTGGGGGAAAGCGAGAGAGAGAGAGAGAAAAACAGAGACAGAGACAGAGAGAAAGAGAAGAGGGAGCGAGTGAGAACCAGGCAGGTGCCCAGGGGACGTGATGACTCATGAGATGTTCGAAGCGAGCCTATATCCTACAGGCATACAGTTCTCTTAAAGGTTCTGAACCCCCTTGTATCCGAGTAAGTCGGGGATGACCAGCATGAGGGTTTGCCTAAACACAGAGCTCAATGAATATAGTTGACTGCACGTAAACTGGAGTTTTTCTAGGGCACAACGAAAGCTGTGATATTTAGGATGGCGAAGTGACTGAGAGCAATAAGCAAGCATCTGATTATACCTGTAACTGAATTACCAGGAACCAAATGGTGCTTTTGGCAGCTCTGTAAGAGCCATTTTCATTCACAGGGGTTTTCAAGAGGTTCTATAATGAATTGCAGCCATAAAATACTTGATATTAGCACTACCGATCGATGGTGAATCTTCTAAGCCATAGCAGAGATAAAGAACACAGTCTCTGCCCATTGTAATGCAAACAACCCAGAGGCTCAGCCATGGCCATGCTGGTTTATGGGCTGTGTATTTCTCCTTCTGTTCCAGGAACCCCCTTCATCTGTTATTTTACAATCTTAGCTGGGCTCTAAGGACCCAGCAGGAAGAAGAGGCAGTAATTGTACTTTGCAAGCAATTAACTTTTTTCTTCCTTTGAAAATTTACTCTTTTACCTTCAATTCTTTTTTTTTTTTTTTTAAGATTTTATTTATTTATTTGACAGGGAGAGATGCAGCGAGAGAGGGAACACAAGCAGGGAGAGTGGGAGAGGGAGAAGCAGGCTTCCCGCGGAGCAGGGAGCCCAATGTGGGGCTCGATCCCAGGACCCTGGGATCACGACCTGAACCGAAGGCAGACGCCTAACGACTGAGCCATCCAGGCGCCCCCCAAAGTTTATGTCTTAAGCAGTTTTAGATTTATAGGAAAATGGAACACAAAGTTTCCACATACCCACCTTTCCCCACTGTTAACCTTTTGCATTTTTTTATTTTTATTTTTTCAAAGATTTTATTTATTTATTTGACAGAGAGAGACAGCGAGAGAGGGAACACAAGCAGGGGGAGTGGGAGAGGGAGAAGCAGCCTTCCCGCGGAGCAGGGAGCCCGATGCGGGGCTCGATCCCAGGATCCTGGGACCATGACCTGAGCCGAAGGAAGACGCTTAACGACTGAGCCACCCAGGCGCCCCACTTTCATCAATTCTTAAGAACGAAACAAAAACATACACCTTCTGTCATTGCCACTGGAAAGACGACTGAATGTAATCTTTTCCAAATTACAGTATGCATCCAGTGTATGTTCCAGCGTTCAGCATTTCATTCATTTACTATCATTCTACGAGTCCAACAAATTCCACACTTAGACAATTGTGAGTACTGTGATCCACACAAGTACTGCTAGTCACAAATATCCTGGAGCAAAAGAGTTCCCAAGATGATGGTGACTTTTTCGATTTTAAAATAAATTTATTTAAAGTTAATATATATGGACAAAGCATGCAGTTTCATTGGTTTTCCCCCACTAAAAAATCAACACTATTAAATCTTGTCATCCCCAGATTCTATATCAGAACGTAATATATAAGGGAAACTGACTGTCTCTCTTGGTAGAGCATGCAACTCTAGATTTCAGGGTTGTAAGTTCGAGCCCCACTATGAGTGTACAGAGTACTTAAAAATAAAATCTTTAAAGAAAAAATGAACGGGGTGCCTGGGTGGCTCAGTCAGTGAAGCGTCTGCCTTTGGCTCAGGTCATGGTCCCGGGGTCCTAGGATCGAGTCCCGCATCGGGCTCCCTGCTCAGCGGGGAGCCTGCTTCTCCCTCTCCTGTGTTCTCTCTCTCTGTCAAATAAATAAATAAAATCCTTAAAAAAAAAAAAAGGACATACTCTTAAAAAACTAAAAAAGAAGTTAATATATAAACTTGGAAAAATTTTTTTAAACTTAGAAACAATTTGGATAGAAAAGACTAGTAGGTATGATGCTTAAATTGCTTTTTAGAAATAAGCTCGACGACCAACTCAGGACCCTGAGATCAAGAGTCACATGCTCCAAGGACTGAGCCAATGAGGTACCTCAGTATGATGCATAAATTTAATTTACTTCACGCAGGCATGGAAGAAAAAATTACATAGTAAAAACTAAACATTTTAGTAAATGAACTTGCCTATTAACATAAAATGTATAAAATTCCCTGAAGGACACAAAATGGGTCTTCATTTCATGAAGGACTAGAATATAAATATTGCAATTAAAGATCTGGCATCCTATATCCAAATGTCATTCTACCGTAACAAGAAACCCCAACTTTATTTATAGAAGATAATGAGGTATGAAAAATACAGTAAAATTGGTGGACATAAACTTTTGATGGTTCACATAACTAACTTTGTTCCTCTGTGGGGAATGGGAAAAACTAAGAACTCAATGGAAACCACACACTCCATAGGGTAAATGGCATTGGCTATACCCATACTTGAAAATGCTGTAAAATTCTCCCCTCCCTGCTGAAGCTTCTTTATTCTACTCAATACACACTGAAGACTCCAAATTCCCATACTTTTGATCACCTCACTCCTCTACCTGGTCATCCACAGGTAAATCAAATTCAATACATCCAAAATGTTCCTTCCCTCCCACCTGCTCCTCTACCTAATAACCCCATTCAGAAAGATGTCAACCCATGTCTTCCAAGTGAGGCTACAATGAATTTCATGTATTTCTTGGAAGACACCTACCTTCTCTGGTCTTTTAGTATGGAAACTTCTTAACTCCTCAAGCCGAGAAGCATTCTCCAAGGCTCCCATTGCCGTTCTCCCAAATGACCAAAGCCTAATGGTTCATCCTCCAAGAAACATTCTGTCAACCTGGTTTACCCAATATGGTAGCCACACATCACATGCAGTTATTTTCATTTTAAAAGATTTTATATTTAAGTAATCTCAACACTTGACATGGGACTGGAGCTGACAACCCCAAGATCAAGGGTGCAATGTTCTCCCGACTGAGCCAGCCAGGCAATCACACCATATATAGTTACTGAACACGGCAAATGTGGCAAGTGTGAACTGAGATGTGCTGCAGGTGTAAAACACAGACTTCAGAGACTTAATAGGAAAAGAGGAAAACAAAATGTCTCCTGAACTGTTTATACATTGATTATATATATATGTATATATATATTAAAGAATTTATTTATTTATCTGAGAGAGTGAACAAGAGAGAGCATATGTGGGAGGAGGAGCAGAGGGAGAGGCAGAAGCAGACTCTCCACTGAGCAGGGAGCCCCAGGCAAGACTTGATCCCAGGACCCTGAGATTTTGACCTGAGCAGAAGGCAGACGCTTAACTGACTGAGCCACCCAGGCACCCAGACATTGATTATATATTGAAACAAGGTTATTTTGGGGCGCCTGGGTGGCTCAGTTGGTTAAGCGACTGCCTTCAGCTCAGGTCATGATCCTGGAGTCCCGGGATCGAGTCCCACATCGGGCTCCCTGCTCAGCAGGGAGTCTGCTTCTCCCTCTGACCCTCTTCCCTCTCGTGCTATCTCTCATTCTCTCTCTCTCGAATAAATAAATAAATAAATCTTAAAAAAAAAAAAGAAACAAGGTTATTTTGTATATATACGGGGTACAGCAAAATCTATTACTCAAGTTAATTTCACCAGCTTCTTTTTGTTTTTAAAATATGGCTGGCAGAAAAATTCAAGTAACACACAGAGCTCAGATTATTATTGGACTATGCTGCTCTAGATTTTTGGGAGAGGGTCAGTGATCCTCCGACAGATTCCTTTACATCTCCTATTCTTTTTCTTAATTTGCCAGGTGGCTTGTGAGTCTTTTCTGGGTGCTGTCTGCTGCTTGAAGCACGGGCCTTATTCCCCTGATCAGGATGCCACCCATGGCTGACCCATAGTAGACCTCCACGTATGTTCTCTGAACAACAAGAACTACATTATGAATCAAGAATTGCTGTCACGTTATCCTCCTAGGTCATGATTACTGTGAAGGATTAACATTCATTATCTCCAACAGCACTTCATTCACGGACGGAAATGTCTATCGTGGATTTGTAAAAGGCCGTATCTTCTACAGGGAGGGCCTGACGTAGAAGGATAAGTACTGAAATTGGTTGGAGCCCTTCAATCAGGTACACATGTGGAATCTTTGTCCCTGGAGGGGAGAGGTTAAGCACAGGGGCTGGGGGCACACGTGGGCCGAGGTTTAGGCCCATACCACAGGCTTGGCAAGCTCCCCAAATCACTTATGCAAATTCCCCACACATACCTGAAGAAGCCAGTATGCAGGAAGGGCTGTTTCCAGAGACTCAGTCTCTCTCCTGCTTCCTCCCCTGGACAGTGAAGAGAAAGGAAGAAGGACTGCCCCAAAGGTATTCTATATTACTGCCCCAGTGATGTATCTAGCTCCAGAACTGTGTCTCAAGACCCCAAATCACCTATTCTTTGCAGCTCATGATGCTTTTTTGTAGAAAAAGACAAATTTCATTTACCCTGCAACAAGCAAGAACACAACTGAACAACTGCAAAGATTATTTAATGAAAACAGCCACATCAGAACATATGTTTGTTCTAAGGCTTTTTTTTTTTTTCTTTTTTTAAAGGAAGCTCGGAAGCCGGTTGTCCAGTCCGTCATTATTTACAGGCTCACAGTCTCTGTTAGCTCCACTGCTGAGAAAAACGTTTCTGATGGGGGCTCCCAGAGTCATTAAGATCATTTGCTTTATTCACACAAAGTATGTCAGCCATCAATCATGATGCACAAGACAAACTGATACAGGCCAATCTCCCTGTAGTGGAAAGAAGCAAGCTGACAGTAGCTTTCTCGAGAACACAGGTGAAGGACTTGAAAAGGTAGAGGCTCGGCATACAAGAAGCTTTTTCGTAAACTGTACAAACCACAGTTACTAATTATGTTCCGTATGTGCATTTCTCCCATTGATATCCAGGATCTTATGATGGAAAACTCTTTTCTGAGAGATAAAGGAGTCAAAGATGCCAAGGGAAATTGGAAATTTTCCTATCCCAGTTTCATTTCTTTTTCTTTTTGAAAGTAGCCTACCTGAAGCTTCTATTCTCGAACCTCTCTGATCACCACTGGAGAATTTGACATTCTAACTCTCAAAGGTTTTTTGTTGTGTTTTTCTCCGAACACAGTGCCTGCCTTCCTCTGATTCTGGGATTTTGGCCATGTGTCCTTGAAGCCAATCTCTGTTTATGTAATTGTTCTAATTTCTTTCCTGCAATTACTTTTCTGTTCTTCTTTTTTTTAATCTCACCCTTCGTTCCATTTCTTTTTCATCTCTTGCCCTAGGAAATTTCTCTTTCTGGCAGGCTCCTCTTGTTCTTTTTGGCAATATTTCACAGAGGCACCAATAGTCATGATGATCAAAATGTGCACTTGGAAAGGGGGCCTCACTCAGGAGCTGAGGCCACTCACCAGACTTATCTCATCATTCTGCCCTCTACTCTGCAAATTAGGGACCTATTTCCCAGTAGATACAGCAGAGGGTAAAGACAGCTGCTTTATTAGACATACAGAACCAGGAAGGGACAGAGACTCATTTACATCACATTAGGCCTCATTATTTTACTTCTCCCTACCTTTCCTTAGAGTCTCAGCCTTCACTGTTTCCCCAACACAAAAGGATGACTCATCCCCTGAGACTAACATCTTATTATAAATGTAGTTAATAATCTCCTGCTGTTCCGTTGTAGAGGCAAAAAAGGGAAGAAACCTAAGTGTGGTTTCTTTGTTTATGTATGTATGTATGTATGTATGTATGTATTTAAAAGTAATCGGTACACCCAACGAAAGGGCTCGATCTCAGGAGGCCAAGATCAAGATTCGAATGTTCTAGCAAATGAGCGAGCCAGCAGACCCATTAACTTCGCTCTTGGTGTCATAGGCTTTCCTGGTTCCTTGGACAGCTCCACAACCATACTACTTTTCCACTTCTATATTATTGCTGATTTTACTTACATTTCGTTAATACCGTTGAAGAACTTTAAAAGCGGGGTCGCCTGATGGCAGTCAGTTAAGCGTCAGACTCTTGGTTTTGGCTCAGCTTATGATCTCAGGGTCCAGAGACAGAGCCCCCGAGGAGCCCTGCCATAGGCTCCCCGCTGAGCCCGGAGTCCCCCTGGATTCTCTCTCCGTCTGCCCCTCTCCCCTCTCTAAAAAAAAATAAATAAATCTTAAGAAAAAAGAAAAGAACTTTATAAGGAAAAAACCTTCAGCCACACCATGTTCCTCCCGGCCCATTGTGATCAATGGGGCAAGTGGTTCTGACAAATTCGAAGAGGTGACCAAAGATGTGAATGAGTGTCCAAATTAGCTACATTAGCGAACTCTTCAGACATTTTCGTCTTTATTTTTCTTTCTTTTAAAGCACATTATAATAATCATTGCTTTTAATTATCTCAACAGCGCTATAATGTCATTACTCCTATTGTGCTTCCACTCATGAAGAAAGCATTAGACCACTTCTCCAAAGTACTCTAACTCCTGAGTCGGTGGAGCCCAAATTTCAACCCAGGTTTGTCTAACTGAAAGGAAGGGTGCCTACTATTTTGTGTTTAACTACACCATTCTTGTCAAGTCAAAGAAACGGATTACCTTCCCCTCACCACCACCCCTTCACCAAGGTTTGGCAGGGTATGACCTGACCAGCCAACACCTGAATTTGGAATGGTCTCTTCAAGGGAACCAGCAGCTCGCCAACTGTAGACCGCCATCCCCTGTGAATAGAAAATGTCGGCCAAGGGACCCGCAGAGCTCATCATTTTGTTTGAAACTTGAAATACAAGTCCCTGAGAAACAAGACAGTTTTGCCCGCTAATATGTTCCTGGACAAGTGTTTCCAAGGACACAGGGAAGTTAAGAGCTTGGGAACATGCTCCTCAGCCTCCTGTCCCTACCTTACTACAGGCAGCTGAATGCTCCAATCTGTCAGGGGAGGTCCCTAGGGCAGAAACTCTGCAATTATTTTAGCATTCTAAGGGAGGCAAACGTGTAGTTTATTTTTACATGTTTCTGCTTGGAGATAGGAAAAAACAAAGAAAAGGCTACACGTACCTTAAGATGGCTTTTGGCCCTTATAATCTATAAACACACGCCCCCTCATGCACACGCAGTTGTTTGTATAAAAAGATTATACATTGTGTTGCCATAAATAAGAGATGGGCAATAACTACTAACAAAGCAGTAAAAAGGGAAATGTGTAAATGTGCAAAGTTTTCCTATCATTTTAAAGGAAGTAAAAGAACTCTGGCTTCCCTACTGATCTAATTATCTCGTCATACAACCTCTCCTGAAATTATCTGCAAAGGCAATATTCCCTGAAAGATCGAATAACTCAATAATTAGATATGGGTAGGTTATCTGGAAGAAAGAACTGCATAAAATCAAGTCTTCCTCAACCCAAGCCCTCTGCCAACATTCAATGTCCGTGAGTTTTTAACATTGCCGAGGAGAGCGCGAGCAGAGTATTTCAGTGAACTTTGAAACCGAGTGGAAGACGGTCATCCAAACATAGAGTTAAAACTATTTTCCAGTTTGCAGATGGGTACTCTGAGATAGCACCAAAAGTTGACTCGAAACCGAGCAAGAGATGTCGTGTTTTCTAGGGCTCCGTTCTAAAGCAGCATGACCATCAGTGTCTAATGACCCTGGGCTGATCTGAGCAAACGCAATTAAGATCCAAGTTTAATGAGGGGTTTTCGTATTAAAATTTGCTTTTAAGAGCTTATATATTTTTGGTTCAAGCCACATATTCTATCCGATACCAAGGGTGGGAATATACGAGCGTTCTTGTGGTGTGCATGTATCGGGTGTGATTCCAATGACTGAGCGAGACTCCTAGATTTCAGGCCACACTGGCCATTATATGCAGCAGATTCTATGTAGCAGGAGTGGGACTGGATTCAAATGGTGTGACGGTTCTAGAGTTGCGGCAACCATCTTCCTAATTATTATTATTTTTTTAAAAGATTTTATTTATTTATTTTGACAGAGAGAGAGGCAGAGACAGCGAGAGAGGGAGCACAAGCAGGGGGAGTGGGAGAGGGAGAAGCAGGCTTCCCGCCGAGCAGGGAGCCCGATGCGGGGCTCGATCCCAGGACCCTGGGATCATGACCTGTGCCGAAGGCAGACGCTTAACCGACTGAGCCACCCAGGTGCCCCTTTCCTAATTATTTTTTTAAAATACTTTACAAACTCGATTTTTTCCCATTACCACAAAAGCAATATGAAAAACTTTTGAGGATAACTAAACAAATAATCATGATGGTTAGTAGTTACATACACCCATTACAGTATTCTATTTCTATGTAACAAGGGCTGAATGTTTGTCAACAAATGACTGTAATACCAACTCATCTATTCCTAATTATGAGTTATACTTCTTAATAACCCCACTGTGTCGAACACATGGCTCTATTCTCAAGGAGCTTTCGATGTTCAGGATTGGAGTTTATAGTCAATGAGGCAGCTGGAAATGACCCAGCTGAAAATACTGATGTCTACCCAGCAGTTTTTTCATGCCCCAGCATGGCGAGGCTTCTGAATGATTTATGGCAAAAGCAACAGCTTCTTAAATTCTATGCAGGTAAAACCCAGGATAACCCTTCGCAATGCGGGGCTCCATAACGAGGGTTCTCAGGCTCGATGCTGCCCTCACGACACATATTGTACTGGAAACAATGCTTCTTTTAACAGTACTTCCACGTTATAAACATCACGTTTGCAGAAAAAAACTGGGTGATTGCTTTAAGAATTAAAACTTGTACAAACTTAGCTTTCATAATGGTTTCCAGTTTCTCTTTTGCACTCTTGAGTGTGGCTAAAATTGGGAGAATAAAAGCTTACAGAAAATGTTGCAAAACCCTTCTAATATTCTAGAACAGTATTTCTTAAGGAGGGATACTTTTGCTTATGCCTACTTGTCTGCTCCACCCACCTGGGGGACACTTCCCAATTTCTGGAAACATTTTTGATTGTCACAAACAGGGGGCTACTACTGGCAGCTAGCAGGTAAAGGCCAGAGGTGCTGCTCAGCATCCTACAGTGGACAAGACAGTTCCCCCCGCAACAAAGAAGGATCCCGGCACCCATGTTAAGGGTGCCAAGATGGAGAAGCCAGCTCTAGGGATGGACGGAGGGGTTGGGAGTGAGGTTGAGTCTGGGCTTTGTTGTGGCAAATAATTCAGCATCGGTGTCCTTTTGCAACATGAAAACTACATTCTCATTTGCTGGGAGGTGAATTAAGTGAGTTAATGAATGCCAAAGACAAAGATCAGTGTCCTTCCACTCACCTACAGGGCAATCCACCCTGACATTCAATGAAACCGCAATGGTGAGTCTTCAACTCTGTGTGGGGCCACCTTCAACTTCCCAAGGTTGTGGTGACTACAAATAGGGGATAAGCACTATTCCGTTAATGAAAGGACAAAGATGAGCACCACAAACTCAACAACACAAAATCTCCCTATTAACTGGCCTAAATGTGAGCCAAACAAATCTCTCCACAGTTGTGCTTCTGATGAAGCATGAACTCTCCTCTGCGCTTAAGAACGGCCAAATCAAAACTGCCCTCACCCTTACCGTTCCAAACACAGCAACACAAGCCAGCTATGAGGCTCTTCCGATAGGTCCCCGATGGACATCTCCTGAATTTCTGATAAAAAACGATTCTGTGAACGATATTGAAGTTCTTTAAAACCGAATTATTTTCATTTCAGATATCTTCTGTGAGAGTATTTTAGGTGTTTCTCATTGTATTTGTTCTTGCTCTAGTAGTCATAACCTTCTTAAAAACAGGTTTTGTGTTCCTTAACTCTCGAGCATCTTCTCTTAGGGTGCAATATAGTTTGTTGCAAAGTGGCTCCTGCTCAGGCACCAACAAGGCCCCTTGGTGCGAAGCCCCTCTTCTCATAGTCAGCGAGGTCAAAATTCACATGGGTCAGGAACTAGCAGCCTATCCATGCAAACTCGGAAAGACAAGGAGAGGAGAAAATTTGTGAAGGTCCAAGTGCTGATATGAATGGTATACGTTAGAAAAATGGCAGCCGCATTAATAGGATGCGCAGGGGACAAGTCTCCATGAAGAAAGCATCGATAGGAAAAGAATTCCTTGAACTAGGGTCTTTGAAAGTATCTAGTAAATGACATCACATGCTAAATAAATATGTGTTGCTTGGATGGATGAATGGATGGATGGATGGAGGAACCCTCATATAAGAGTGGTAACCAATGAAGGGATTCGAAGCATAAAGCTAGGTTTCTGAATTTGTTTGCGATAAGAATGGTGAGATACTAAAAGATTTGGATAAGGAAGAAGACCTACCTAACATGACATATGTAGAAGATATATAGAAATACCATCAGCAGGGGAAATCTGAATTAGAGACCTTATTAATACCAACTTGATCTTTTCATATGGGGGTCTAAGAAAAAATATAATACTGCTTTCCCAAAGGAATTTTGGAGACAGTTTTCTAATACATCGGTTTCGTATTGTATTTCAAATAAACACAAATAATTATAACGATACTAGAAATAATGACTGGATGTTTAGTATGTGTAAGCCTAACCACAAAGACATCAGGCCATTCTATCTTTGTTGCGGGAAGGAAAACATCATAGTTATTGTAGTCAATCAACAATGTAAATGAAAAATTCATCTCTGTGCTACGCAATAGCAACTTAGTGAATGGGGTCGTAGAGAAGAATTGGGTCTTCCACATTCCCAAGGGGGTCATCAATGGCTGTGACTACATTTATTTATTCTGAAAATAATGTCATTTGATCATTAGTTAGATGGTTATTACACTGGGAGAAAACAAAGAATATATCTTTGCTAAACCAATTTCCAAGTATGTTTAAATAGAAAGAGAGCCTAAGACTCCTACCTTCTTAGAGATAATAATTTTTACTAGTCCCTCAGTGACCCTAAAAGGAAGGGTTTTTTACTCAGTACTGTACTGGTCTTAATTGTGGCTTCGTTGTGATTGGCTCATGACTGGATTTCACAGTAAGGTTATGTTTGTATACAATACAGACATAAATACATAAAACTACCACTACAACACATGGAATGCACGTATGGTGTTGAAACATGGTATGAATAACGTGGATCACAACTTTTCCTTTAAAAAGTATTTCACACCTGCCATTTCAACTGACCCTAACTATAGGAGCACGGATGTGAAAAACCATTTCCATTTGAGAGGTGGTAACTGGCCTAGTCCCAAAGTAAAGAGCAAATAGTTCTGAAGCCAGGTTCAGCAATGTTTCTACTATTCCAGGTTAACTAGCTGAAAAACTACTGAAAAAACTCCCAATAGTAGGTCAGGTCAGACATTACTGGTTATTTTTAGTTAATGATGACTTCCTATTTCTCTGCATACATTACCCAATGATAAGCCGAAAATGGATAATTAATTTGAAAGAAGTTCAAATATTTACAACTGCTCATCCATCATATTTAAAAGCTGAAATCCTCATCACCTTGCTTCTGAGTATTTGCCAGTGCTTCGCTTCAAGAAGGTAATTATAAAAGCCAATCTACCTCAACCTGAAGTATAATGACCTAGGCGAATAACAATTTCTTCCTGCAGAGATAGTTTGCCAAGATAATCTTTTAAAAAGAAAACCAAGAAGAACAGATAAAAAAGAAAAGGAAGGGTAGGCGGGAGAGAGGGAAGGAAGGAAGGAAGGAAGGAAGGAAGGAAGGAAGGAAGGAAGGATTAATCTATGTAAGATCCAAATGACCAAATTATTAAGCTCTACTTCCTAATTTCCCACAGAATGTTCACTAAAATTTTATCTCTAGAATACTACACCAAAAAATGTCCAGGTCATTCTAAGTGAATGGTATGACTCAATTTAATTTTAACATGAAAAAGATTTTAAAAAATCACATTCAAAATTGACATTTTACTAAACTTGTTCTCCCTCCAAATTTGGTTGAAGGTTTTGCAAATATTTGGCCTCAGGACTCAGATTTGGCCCTGCTAACCTCCAGAGTGCCCTCTCCAAACAGTGTGAATCAGAGTTAGACATATATTTATAATGCACTTTTCCTTGTGAGATCACAGAGTGTTTTTAGGACATTTCATTCCCTATGAACATCTCCAGGAATTTCTATATAACCATCAAGGGAATAAAATATCACATATCTTCCTAGTACAGGATGTCAAGGTGATTCATGCATGGGATCCCATGTTAGGAGGGTGAAGATATGGATAGAACATTCTATTCACTTGGGTCCCATTTGGGTCCCATCTGCCACTTACAATCCTCAAGTCATGCACGCACAACAACAAACAAGGAATTTTTGAGAATTCAGTGGATTCACCCAAATGAACTATTTCTTTTCTGCAGGAGCGGCCAACACCTTGATTCTTCATGGGGCCTGAATACAGACATTCAATAAGCTCTGAGGATCAGGTGACATAAATTTGGCTCATAAAAGCCACAATGGCAGGACTACCAATGAGGGACAAGACACCTCCCTGTTCCTGTTAAATGTCCATTGTAGCATTATTGTTGATAGCCTTTGCCACCATTGCAAAAAATATCTTTAATATTATTCTCTTCAAAAACACTTCCTATTTAAAAGCATCATTTCATCTAGTGCTTTAATGCTATCTCAAGTAGATACAGCATTTATTTATTACTATTATTTTTTAAGATTTTATTTATTTATTTGACAGAGAGAGACACAGCAAGAGAGGGAACACAAACAGGGGGGAGCGGGAGAGGGAGAAGCGGACTTCCGGCCAAGCAGGGAGCTCGATGCGGGGCTCGATCCCAGGACCCTGGGATTGTGACCTGAGCCGAAGGCAGACGCTTAACCGACAGAGCCACCCAGGTGTCCCACCACTTATTTATTCTTGACGAAAAATTGACACACGATTGCTACAAATGAAATGAGGGAAATGCTCCTTCAATGCTCTCGTGGCACTGAGATAAAATTCATACACAGCCCAAAAGGCAGCTGTCACGTGCAGGGCTAATGGGAGTAAATGGGATTTCTGAGTAATTCACAAAAAGTCACGCACTGGTACAAACTCACTGACTCACATCTCCAATTATTTAGACCATTCCATTTTCTGACTCAACTGTCATTTGTTACTCTGCGCCCTGCGTAACACAGAGATTTCCAAGAAAAACAGGACAAGTACATTAGTACTTTGTACGACATCAGTAGTAAATTAGAAATTGTTGTCCTGCAAGTGTGATGAACACAAGGACCTCTTCTATCTGACTTTGG
The DNA here is from genome assembly GCF_003265705.2 of Callorhinus ursinus. Taxonomy (NCBI): domain Eukaryota; kingdom Metazoa; phylum Chordata; class Mammalia; order Carnivora; family Otariidae; genus Callorhinus; species Callorhinus ursinus. The sequence goes on from NW_027397078.1 coordinate 34,970,508, forward strand.
ATATGGAGTTTTATTTATGGTAGCTCTGATTCAGTGTCACATGCTGTAAAATGAAATCCCTCAACAAGGCATTACCCATGGAAAGGATTTTTATAGAACACCACGCATGTTTGCCTTCCCCCTTGTTTGCATTACATTGGAATGGATTAACTTAATGTTGCAGGACAATCAGTGACCTGTCATCTTAATTAAAAGATAGAAGTGTTATATCTTTTGGCTGAAACTCAACAAGCACTTTTCATTTCTTAAAATGAAAACAGATCATTTTTCCTGATGGCTCATAAGCTAGAATTTCATCTTAATCTATTTTGCTATGTCGGACCAGGCACGTTCGGAACCAGGGATATATCACTTGGGAATCAAGCCTGGACATTTTCACCGTCACCCAGGATGGGGACTCCTCTGACAGGAATAGGCAATTACAGTGTCCATCAGGGTGGTTGGCTACTAGGATGTGAAGAAACAGTTGTCGGGAAATGAATACTTTTTGCGTAGACCCCACATACTGCTGTACCATATCGAAGGACTGTGAGTTTGGCTCAATGAGCCTTTGCGCCTGAAGTGAAATGCAGTCTCTGGCTGTAAAGGGAAACTACGATGGAAATTTGATTAACAAGATAGAATGCACGGCACAAGTTGGCTTCTTTCAATAGAGCATGTGTTGGAGGTGAAGCTCTCTTGTACTTTCTTAAACTGGCGAAGGACTGTGTATGCCAACTACTTTTGTTTTTTTTATCCAGAGCATATGGACAGATAGCGTAGGTCTCTGCTCACTGATATTCGCAAAAACTACCTTAGAGCCGCGCAATTAGTATTTCTGAGCAAGCAATCGAACATGCACTCAAGTAGCAGGCGCAGGATGAAGTTTCTATAGCGACACAAGCACACGTGCACGCACTGAATTCACTCCATTATTGGAGACAAATGCAATTCTAAGTGCAGAAGAAGAAAGGGTACGAAGCTAACCAGGACTCTCCAGGAATGAGCTCACTGGAATACATCAAGGCTGGTAAAACGCATGTTGATGCTACTTAAATGGGATCCCAGACTTCCCAGTATGCCAGCCAAGCTAGCTCTTGCACGACTCTGACCATTCCTTTCAGGGCTATTTATTGGTTGAGGAGGATGGAAACAGCTCTGCACGGTGATTTAGAGCTCCCTGTACATTCCCTGAAGCATGGTCTTCAGGTAGCTGCAAAAAAAAAAAAAAAATTTTTTTTTTCTGTGACCCTCACTAATAGGGCTTCTTGTTAGCTTTCCTTCCTGTCTTCCTCTGTGATTTGAAGACTGCAGGCATTCAAAAATGGAAGTTCTTTTTGCACTTGTTATGTTCTAAAAACAAAACAATACAAAACACCAAACCAGTGGGTTTTCAGAGGCTATAGGAGAGTAAGAACAGAGGATAGGAAAAAAAAACTTCTGGGTGACTGGAAATCAAAACGAAAACCAGCAAGATCTCCGTTAGGCTTCGGGAGTGAACACCACGACTTTATTTGCGAAGAAAAAAAGAGTTTCTTAATCACATGGTTCAGTAGTGTGATCTTCATCATTTATTTCTTTTTCATTGCAGGCAATTCTGAGGGGAACAGGCAACATTGTGAAAAATGTTAAACTGTTCTCTTTCCTGGCCAAACATTTTGTTTGCCTGTTGGGTCTCACAGGCAACGCTGAGAAGGCAAACCAAAAAGGCTCATTCTCAGAAAAAGACTTCTATTCCCACTGCTAGTGCTCCATTTATATCGATGGGATTAATATTGATAAATCTAAGAATATTCAGACTGGCAATCCCCTGACACCATGTTAACCTCCCTCCCATCCCACAAGTTCGAAATACAGTCACCATCTCATGTGGGAACAGAACTCAAAAAGTCCAATGTCGAATCGAAGTTAAACGTGTTTATAAATACCTACAACCTTTTAGGAAGAAAATGCAACTGAACACTGTGTTTTCTCCACAGGAAGAAAGAGGGCATGGTGTAGGTAACTTGATGCCTCAATCAACCTATGGAATCCATGGTGCCAATCTCACAACAAAAGATATCCATATTCTGTGTCATTTCTACGTTTCCAAGGAGATGTGTTAAGAATCATACGCCTATCAGAGATTGTTTTTTACATTAAATACGAAACCCTTACTTTGACATGTTATCAATAATACCTACAACCAGCAATAATTGTACATTTGAGGTACCGCATCTATTTCTTAACCTCCCCTCCGTTTAATCTTACAATTCACAACTCTTAAGCAAATGTTTATTCAATGCTATGACCTCAAATATAAAAAGTACAGCATCAACGTTCCACAACTTCTGGAACCCAATAGAAACCCAACGAAGGATTCGTGTTCAGGCACAGACGACAGTGAAAAACGGTGCGCTTTCTAAGCAATGGAATGTGACATTCATATTAGGTTTGGGGAAGGATTTTACTCTAGATTGTTTTATATAAAATAAAGCCTCATTGATGTTGTGTGAGAAAAAGACATTCAGTCCAAGTATTGCTGGGCTGGGAACTTTGAGGCCATCAGGACAAGAACCCATTAAGCAATGTACAACCAGGGACCATTTTACCGGATCTTTTCTTTCAATGATCGATTCTAAGAGTGGAAACAATTCTTAGTTTGGGATTATGTCGTTTTTTTTTTCAAAATCAATGACATTTTATTTCTCCTATGCAGTAAATCATGGGGACACTGACAAAAAAAAAATTAACACCTTCAATTTCCCAGGCTGTGCTCGTCCACTAGAATTAGAGTAGATAAGTTGCTCCTGGAAAAGAAGGTTTGAGTATGTAACAGAGCCCTACTCACCATAGATTCCTCAAGATCTGTCTCCTATTTTCTGAAGAGGCAGCCAATTAAAAGAATTGCTATGCATATAGGCTCAAAATGTTCTCTACTGCAAAATATACCTTATATTTTATGAAATGAGTGGTTATTAACTATAACAGAGGATATGTTCAAGAAATCATTGGCCATAAAATCTCCCTTGGGGTAATGTTAAAGGAGGGGGCTCCATTTCATAAAATTCACCTTTTGTTTGCATCTTGGTTCCATTGCTTTGCTACTCAAAATGAGTCCCTCTATTTTTCGTCCCAGAGTGGTACTGCAGCACCTACCCACCTGTAATTCTTATATAATCCAACTGCAAAGTATCTCTTCATGGAAATAGGGAAGGTGTTGGTTTTGTACGTAATTACAGATAATGAGCATCTCAAGCAACATCAAACAGAAAACTGTTCTTCTAGGAAACATTCCGCTCCATAGAGCTTGCCCTGGCTGTCAGGTACATGCATTATTTAGAAGCTATCTGCTGGACTGGAGCTCCTGTCAGCTCTGTCCCATACTCTGTGACAATGAATACAATTCCAACTGGGTCAAACTGTCTGTCTAATTTATTTTAGAAAACTGACTTCAAAAAAACCCTGAGGGGTACATGGACACACAAACACATTCACACAACTACCATTTGAAAATGAGATATCTATGATAACCAGAATGTTCTGAATGATGGTAAAGGGAAAACAACTTTTATGTAGATCAAATAAGCACAAATGTTGGCGGGTGAGAAGAAGCTAATCCTTGCAAAGTAACAGTACTGAGACACTGCTTTTAAGGCCGGTAGTGTGGCTGTGGTAGATAGTTCCAGGTCCACTGGGGGTCTCACTTCAAGGGTGCTAGCTCAATGACCTCCGCAATTTTCTGTCTCAAAGGTTTCATTTCAGTTCCTTAAATGCAGTTCATACACTGGGAAGAAAAACTCTTGGCTCTTGGGAAGGGTTCAATGAATACATACTCTTTCACTTTTCCGAAGGTCAAGTTTGAGATAAGTTCTGCGCGAGGGCTCGGCAAACTTTTGCAGGGCTGACCCAGGTACTCTTAGATGTTTTAGGCCACATGATCTCTATCACATATATTCAACTCTACCACCGGAGCACAAAAACAACCCAAGTCCTAATGTACACAAATGCACATGGCGACATGCCAAGAAAACCTATTTACAAAAAGTCGGTCAGGTTGAGCCCACCGGATGTCATTGGTTGACTTCTGTTCTATAGGACTTCTTAGAAATTCCCCAATGACTTGTGCCTCAGATACCCACACTGCCAACCTACCGCACTCCCCTGGTTTTCGATTTCTTCTATCACTCTCACATTTTTCCCACTCACCTAACAGAAACAACTTCCTGCTCCCTAGAATAACCTCCCAAATAAACTATTTACTCACACTTCCAGCTCTCATGCAATAGGCACAGGCATCTGCTCAGTGTCTCCTGACAGAAGTAATGAAGGAAGCACCCAAGTGCAAATGTGGACAGCCATTGTACAGTGGCTGTGGTAAAAATGGTGGCTTCCCGGAAGGGGGTCATAAAGATCAAACAGCACCATAGGACCTAGGCTTCTTCTAGAATGGGAGTAAATTGCATCACCTTTATATGCTGCATCTCATACCCTTCAGTTATTTAATGGCAAAGTATGACAGAGGAACAAGCGCAGTTCATGCAGGGCTCTAGAGCAGGACGAAGAGTGCTGGGAGGTACGTCAGGGTTGACGGAACAGCCATGGCGAGGAAGGCAAACTGGACGCTTTTCAGGCAGTTTTCGAAAACTCTTCTAAGACCTAGTCTATCCACCCTCTCCCAGCATATAGTGAACATGAAGCACGGGTGGGGATCCTTGCTAAAAATAAGGCAACCAGGGGATGGAAGCCTCTTCATGGCCACTACAATCATTGTTTTGTTTTGTTTAATCAAATTCTTAGAATGCACTTTTTTGGCTGCTTTTCATGGATGGAGTGGGCTTTCGGTTTCAGCCCTATCACCATCTCTTAGCTTACAATAGCGATGAAAAAACAGAGCACTCTTCCTTTGGTAATGGTTAAATATGACCTTAATAGTAACTTGATTTACTAATAGATGTAGACTTAAATAAACCATGTCCCTCACTGAAACCTAGATGGGACAGCGGACTGAGTAAACGCCACTTTAGGAGAGTGCTTTTGTCTATTTAGGTTTATTGAATAATGGAAATATGGAAAGTGAGCAAATATTTGACCATTTTCCATAAGGGCTTAAAGGATATGTGACTGTATGAAGTTGGTAATGATAAGCGACTAATCTCATGGTCAAATATAAGGATCTCAACCACAGCGGAATCCACAATTCCCAACGGGTTCAGTACTTAAGATTCCACCTAAAATAATTTAAAAAATACATGGTATCCACTGTGTTCTCCCTTCCTCTATGAAAACAATCACCTGTTTCAAATTTGATGGCCGATGGGCCTATATCGTTTTGTATTTCCTTCTCATTCTTCTCATATGTCTTGCCTGCATGCTATTCATTCATTCACAGAATAAGAAAATACAGTTAACCCTTGAACACCACTGGTCCATTTACATGGGGATTTTTTCCAATAAATACAGCATAATACTATAAATGTATTTTCTTTTCCTTACGGTTTTCTTAAAAACACTTTCTTTTTTCGAGCTTACTTTATTGTAAGAACACCATATGTACTACATTGAACATACAAAATGTGTGTTGACTCTTTATGTTACTGAGTAATAACATAAAGCTTCCAGTGAACAAAAGGCTATAAGGACTTCTATGTCCAGAGTCAGCCCCTGAAGCCTGAATTGTTTAAGTGAAATGTAAATATTATCTATCAAACCACACAGGGTGATTTGGAACACTATATACAATATCTTTCCCTAGGGGCCGATGTATCTGCTCGCCCCATTGCAGTCAGGTGTGGACACCTGACTTTCTTTGGCCAATAAAATATGAGTATACGTGATGAAACACTTCACACTAAAAATCGGTAAGCACAGTCAGGTTGATCTACCTTCCATTCCCTTTTAGCTGATTCTAAAATAATGGTAGCATAGCAGACAGCAATCAACAAGCCAATAACAAATACTCTAATATATGGTGTGAGCTGGGATTAAGGGCAATGTTTAAGGACATGACTGTTGGATTCAGAGAGCCTGGGTTGGTAATACCCTGTCACTTCTAAAGCTGAGCTAACATACACAAATTATTTAACCTAAGACATACGAATATAGGTATTTTTTTTTAAAGATTTATTTATTTATTTTACAAAGAGAGAGACCAAGAGAATACGAGTGGTGGGGGCAGAGGGAGAGGGAGAGAGAATCTCAAGTAGACTCCGCTTTGAGTGTGGAGCCCAATGCAGTAATCGGTCTCCAGATCCTGAAATCATGACCTGACCTAGAGTCAGACACTGAACCGACTGCACCACCCAGGCACCCCTAAAAATACGGTTCTTAACTTGCTTGGTTGGTGTGAGGAATAACTGAGATCATATTACCAATTGTACAGAAGGAGACGTGATAGTTTGAACAAAGTAAAGGTTCCATCCAATTTGTGGACAATTCAAAGCTCTTTAAGGGAACCCAACATAACACTGAGGGGCTTTTGATGGCTGAGAGATTTTACAACTTATTTTCTCTAATGACCTTGAAGTAATTTTTCATCAAATAGTAAGACAATGTGTGTCATGTCCTAAGACCAGATATCAACCCTATGAAATTGGTAAGATACTAATTCTTCATTGAAAAGATAAGGAAGTTGTGACTTGAAGTTTACTCCAACAGGTAGAGCTAATACAAAAACTTGACTTAATACCAAATCATATGCTTTCATAAAACTCATTTAACCCAGTTGTCTCTGAAAAAAAGGACTTCCCATTGTACTGGATAGATCAACTAAGAGAAATGGATTGATATTTATCCCTAAAAAGCTGCAACAAATCTCCAAATCTATGTTGCCTTACAACCCACCACAAGTATGTCTAGAACAGCTCTGCTCACATGAGATTGCATCTCTCTTTTTGTTATAAAAACTATGTTGGCAGAACTGGTCTTGATCATCAAAAAGGTCATTTTCCTTTACAAAATCTCCCTCCAGCCATTATTTGACACTTAATATTCTCTGCAGTTCATGATCATGTGATGATTCTTAATTGCATTGCAGAATCGTACAGTATCATGGAGTGCTTCCAGAAATCTCATTGTGCTCAATGCACACCTGACTTTTAGCAGTGATTATAGAGCAAGGAAAGTCTTCTTATCTTAGAAAATAGGAATTTGTCATGCAAAACTCACCTACCCACATTCTAGGAGAAATATGTTATCAACCCAAATCTCTAAAGCCTCACTGAATTCAGGAAAATAAAAAATTCAGCGCTTGAAGCTACATGACTGAAATTTTACAAAAAAAGAGAAGCTTATTCAGAGGTTCACTTCTGGAAACACAACTTCTTTAGAATGTCAGTATTCAAACAAACATATGCATCTGAAGAGAAACGTTTAGCAAACTCACCAGTAACGTACATTTCGAATATTCTCAGAAGTCATAATAAAGATACTTTTGGGGGGCAACGTGTGTGGTTCCATCGTGTGTGGTTCCATCGGCTAAGTGCCTGACGTCCGACTCAAGTCATGATCTTGGGGACCTGGAATCTAGCCCCTGGACAGGCTCCTCGTTCAGTAGGGAGTCTGTATCTCCCTCTCCATCTCCCTCCTCCTGCCTCTCCCCCCGCCTTGCTCTCTCTCTGAAATAAATAAAATCCTTAAAAAAAAAAAAAAGATTACTTTTATCTGCTTTAAAAAAAAAAATTCCCGAACAAAAAGGAAATCCATTCACAACCAAAGAATTACTTTACCATATGTCTTTCATTGCTGTTATCGAAACATAACAAACATAAATAGCAAGCCCTTATGGTAATACAGAGGAATAAAATTTGAATAGATATCGACTGGCTCAGTATATTGATAGGCTAGCTAGAGGAGGTGGGAAACATTAAAGTATAGGACAGAGATTCACTATGGTACACTAAAATCAAGATATATTTTTACATTATTCTGTAACATACACATGATTAAACTGTGGTTCTAAATCATTGAAAAAAATGAATGATAGGATTTGGTTCTGACCTTTTTCAGGTGGCAGACCCAAACTCCCTATAACCTGCCCAAGGTAATGGACATCAGTGTCATTCAGATCGGATTCGGAAGGATGATACTCTAGCCAAAGAACCCATGGCCCTGTGGTTACATTTTTACCCCCACTGGAAACATAAAGCAATACTACCTCAGAATTATGAGGGAAGATCTTCCTTCCTTTCAGAAGAAATCAAAAAGGAACTGAGTAAATTGTTACCTTCAAAAGTAAATAAAGTCAAGGACAAACACGAAATGGAACCTAAAAAGTAGAGGAACCCACGCATCCTACTACGAACATAAGACTCTCTGGGGGAGCCTGGTTGGATCAATGTGCAGAAGATGCAAATCTTGATCTCAGGGTGGAGAGTTGAACACCATGCTGGGTATAGAGATTATGTAAAAAAAAAACAAACTAATTAAAACATAAACTTCTGTAGCTACTTTGTTTTACAAGTGTATCTTCTTTTTTTTTTTTTTCCCCAAAGATTATTTATTTGAGAGCGAGAGCAAGCACGAGCAGGGCGAGAGGCAGAGGGAGAGAGAAAAGGCGAAGTAGGCTCTCTGCTGAGCAGGGAGCCCAATGCGGGGCTCGATCCCAGGACCCCAGGATCATGACCTGAGCCGAAGGCAGATACTTCACCGACTGAGCCACCCAGGTGCCCCACAAGTGTATTTTATTTTCAAGCCGGAGAACATCTTACAGTTGGAATGATTATCAAGGCCCGACTCTTTCCTGTATTTTCTTAATTTGTTCCACACACTGTAGGGAGTTCGTAAAGGCACAGGAGATAAACACAAGATCTTAACAAGGGGCAGCAAAACAGAACATAACCGTTCACCTGTTCCACGCTCCTCGAGTCTTAGGAAACAATGAAAAATACATGTTTGATTCTGTTTAAGTGATGAGAATCACATTATAGAATTACATGTTTTGAACACTACTGTACCTTCTGTAGTCAAAATCAAAAGTAGCAATAATTATGTCCACGCTGGGCTGGAAGTCTGGCCTTGCCATTCGGAGCACCAGGACAGCAACCAGCAGGCATTCATCAGGTCTGACCAGACCGTGGGAGCAACTAGTAAGGCAGTTTGGAGGTAGTAATTCACCGAACTACAGGAAGCCCTCACAGCAGTACATCCTTAGAACTAGCAATTTTAGCCTCATCAGTGGCAATTTACAAGTGATTTAATGGGCCTGAATCATGGGCCTATTTCAACATTTATGAGTGGACATAAAAAGTTATGACAATTTGACATTACAAAATGAATATTAATATTTAAAACAGGCTTGGCTCTTAACTGATACTCCATGTCTGAAATATTAGGATAGTTCAGGGTTTTTTTTATATATATATTTATATATATAAAACCTTAAAACACAGATACCAGAGGACACAGACGGCAGTGGCCAACATAGAACAGAGAAAGAAAAGGAGCAGGGCACTGGCAATGAAGAGCACTACCATGAGGGGAAATTGGCATTTTCCAGATATCACGGCTGTTTTCTGTGCAATATGACAAAGTTTCATAATTTCTGCTCCTTGCTCTCCTCATCGAAAAAAAAAAACACAAGATAGTACTTATGGCCCTGAGTATGTTGTAAATATTAAAGAGATATTCTATACATAATAATGCAATGCATGACCAAGTGGATTTACATAAAACTCCATCTGTATATCACATTTTGATTACAAGTTATAATAAATTGCTTTAGAAAAACAGTCGAAATTACCACTCATTCACGAATAACACTTTCAATGGGAGAATTTGCAAAAAATAAGCTATTTGTATTTGTTCTGTACAGATACAGATGTTTTCTTGTCAGGGTCATGTAGTCAGATACAGCAGTACTTAGTGGTCCTCGTTTTGCAATTTAGGGGCTGATTTTCACTGACAATTATCATTGTAAATGAGGCAAAAGGACTTAGCGGACGAGAAAATATCCAACCGAGAAAATTATATGACATTAGTTCTGAGAGCATTCCTACAGAGTCTCCTGCTATAACCATGGAAAGAAGGTAGGAGACTAGGAGGAGAGAAGAGGAGAGAGAAGGAACAGAGCAGACAGTGATAAATATTCCAGGGGAAGAGGAGAAACGTTCCAGAAAAAAATAAGCAAGTTAACTCGTGAGTCTAGACACTGAGAATAATGTGAAGAATTTATTCAGTATGTCAAGACTTCTTACTCATGTTAAGAGTGGAAAAGAGAAAGGAGAATTCACACTCATGCACACACATGCAGAGACACACACGCATCACTGAAGATATCGACAGTGGGAAGCTATAAGGGATATGTCATGTGAAAACAGTATTTTACAACAAACGCTAAAAATTCACAGTGAAAATAGTCTTAAACATTAGATACAAAGACATTACATATTTAAATAGACTTTTCCCTCGGTTTCATCCTGTGAGCCTGTTTGTATATACATAGAAACAGGTATCAGCCAAAATTCATGGCCCCGATGCCCTTTTAGTCCCTGTCCTTTAAGGACACCACGTTCTCTGGAGATTCCTCTCTCCTCCCTTCTCAACGAAACAGGTGGGAAAAGTATCTCATGTAAAGAGAAAACTACTGAACCAAAGGAGGTTCTTGGCCCATTTTACAAACACAATCTGAAAAAAGGCAAAGTGCTGTCACTTAACTCTTTTATGAGGGATGGAACACAATGAAGAAAAGTCAGCATTCTGCGACCTCTAGCTCAAGGTAGACGAATAATTCTGATAGCCAGTTACACTGTGGGTTGGAACAGAGGGCCACTCCAACAGGCAGTTTTCCCACACCAGCTGGTTATCCTAGACCTCAACCCAATTCTGCCAGTCTACCAGGAGTCAGCACCAGATTCCGAGGCTTGAGGGCAGAGTCCCACCAGTCTGCGCACTCCCTGCCCATTTCAGATGCCACAGGCAAGTCCAAGTTGTCATCTGCGCCTCTCATCGGCTGTAGATCTGTGGTTCCAAAAACCACCTGCTTGGATTTGATTAATTTGTTGGAGCAGGACACAGAACTCCGAGAAACATTTTACTGACTTGATTACCAATTAATTATAACAGGATATGACTCAGGAACAGCCACACTAAAGAGATACGTAGGGCAAGGCATCAGGAAAGTACTCGGAGCATCCACGCCCTCTCTGGACCATGCCTATGCCTGGATATCCACATATTTACTGACAGCAAAGCTTTCCGAACACTTCTTATGCTTCTGGGAGTTTATGGAGGCTTCCTTACATAGACATGACAGATTAAATAAGTGACCATTGTACTCAACCTCTAGCCTTCTGCCCTCATCGAAGGTCAGGGAGATGGCACTGAAAGTACAACCCTTACCAGAGGTGGGTGGGCGGATGGGGGAAAGAGGTGATGGGGATGAAGGAGTGCACCTGTCCTGATGAGCACCGAGTGATGGATAGAAGTGCCGAACCACTAGATTGTACACCTGAAACTACTTTACACTGTATGTTAACTAACAGGAATTTACATAAAAACTTAAAATTTAAAAAAAAGTGCAACCCTCTAATTACATGGTTGGGCCACTTGACAACTAGCACCCAACCTCAGGTGCTTTCCAAAACTGACATCGTTAACATAAAGAGACAATTTCATGGCTGTTGTTATAAAGGGTTTTATGAGCTCTATGGCAGAAAGGGGGATGAAGACCAAATTTATATATATAAAAGATTTTATTTATTTATTTGAGAGAAAGAGAGAGCACGAGCGGGGGGGCAGGGGTAAAGGGAGAGGGAGAGGCAGACTTCCTGCTGTGCTGGGAGCCCGATGTGGGTGGGACTCGATCCCAGGACCCCTGGGATCATGACCTGAGCCAAAGGCAGACGCTTAACCAACTGAACCACCTAGGTGTCCCCAAATATGTAATTCTGTCTATAAATCATAACATCACAATAGGTTTTACTAAAAAAGGAAATTTGAGGAAAGGCTTGAAGGATGACAAAGAATGAAGCAAGCAAGTCCCAAGGAATCATTTCAGGCCCAGTGGAGCACCCAGGGAACACATCCTAAGGCAGACACCTGCTTGGTAAGTTCAAGGTTACTGTGTCTGAAATAGAATGAGCAGGAGGGGATGTAACAGACCATTTCGTGGAGGGACATCTCCATTTGTCATTTAAAGGAGTTTGGCTTTTGCACTAAGTGAGGTGAATAGCCATTTGCTTAATGTACTTTCTTCCTTTATATCTCTCCTTAACTTAGATAAATTTTATAGCGTTGAGTCCAAAACAAAGGTACATGTTTTCATTGCTTCGGTAGGAATTACTAAGGGCAAAGAAATCCCCCTCAAACATTTTATCTCCATTATACGGAGTGTAACTTATTCAGGGAAAAGTATGGCAGATTCTGCTTCCCAATAGGAACCTCCCCTTCTTACATAGTAAAATAATCCCTCTATAATTCACTTGTAACATGTGCACGAAGAAAACCACATGCCCAGCTCCGGAATGTCTTGAGGCCATGGCGATTATGTCCTGGCCAATGGGATTGCCAGGAAAGTGCTGTGTGGGATTTTCCAGAAACATAGGTGAAGCTGGGAGGTGCATTCCATCTGCACTTCCTTATTCCTCTCTCCATCCTTCTTTGCCTCGCTGGAGAGCAGAGATCATTGTCCTCAGATCACAGGACATCCTAGCACATCAAGTGAACTTGAGATTTATTAGAACATCAGGTGAACTTGAGATTAAGACCAAATCACCGCAGGGGTAGAAGCACGCTGGATCCCATGGGGCCTGCGGTGTCCATCTGAAACTCATCCTACAAATCTTTAACAGGTGAGGTAGACTTCTACCTTTTTGCACTCCTGTTTGATGAATACCAGTCTCCTATTACATGCAATGGAACCAAATTCGAACAGCTTCCATATTTTAGTCTCCTGTCTTTGGCTCCACTTTTTCTTTCTTTCTTTTTTTTTTAATCATTCCTTTGGCTTTTAAATAATACATCCATTTCTCCCCCAAAATAACTACCATGAATTTAGAAAATTTTTTCACAGGGAAAAAGAGTGCCAGATCAAATAAACAGCACTGCCTATAATTAAGGATATGGAGTAGTGAACTACTGAGGTCGAATCCAAGAAAAGACTAGACATTAATTGGCGGAACTACACATAGACTCACTGAACGGTTAGTACACAGGATGCCTGTAAGAAGGCTAGTAACATTGTTCAAATTAATGCACCAAGCAGAATCAGCCATGCCCACTGGAACAAAACACCACACATGTCACCAAGTATAGGGAAAATTACTCAATGTAAAATTCTTCCCAAATTCCCTCCTCTTAAAACATATGCAAAAGTGTTCAAATTTTAGAACTGTAGGGAATACTAATAAGTATTTCATACTCCTCTGACAAGCATAAACTCCAATGTAATAAAAATGATAAACATATCGTCAGTTCAAGCATGACGCACAGCAGGTGCTTAATAAATGTTCATTTGAGATTTCTCCATTATAGCCCCCGTTTATGTCATCTGTGCCTCTTTTATTTCATTAGTCAAACTTGACCAAATACAATCTCCTAATATTTTCACAGGACTCTGAGAATCACAGGAAATAACAGGTATGGAAGCCATATAAATAAATGAATAGCATTGTTATTGGTACTTGTACGATTTATGTCAGTATTATATTTTCATTAGATTAAGAAATAGATTTATGGTTCATTCCACAGGTCTACCCATTCTTATAACACAATTTCAACCACTAAGAAATGACAGTATTATCTTTTATTTTAAGACATATGACTGCTGCAAATACATACAATATGGAAATACAGAGCAGTTAAAATGGTTACTCTCACTTAACTGAGGACGGTGAGGATCAAACAGTTCAGGCAACGTGTACAAAGCTACTCAACTGGGAAGAAAGTAGGGAAGTTTTCGATGGGAGTCTTCTGTATGCCAAATACAGTGTATTCTTTTAATCCCACAGTTAATATCTGCAAAATGATTCCCAGAGAGCACGAGGATGACCACAATCGATTTGGCCAAGAGAAGTATTGTTAAAATCACTTTGCTAAGACATTCAAATAGCAGGGTCCACCAATGGATCCCTGCATATATGAACAGCTCAGGCAGATGTAAAATGGTCAGCGAATTAATTCCTTTAAGTGTTGCAGACACACTGCCCGGTCATCAGAGAGACAAGCTTTCTGAATGGAGGAGGGATGTTCAGAGTTGTATGCATGGACAGAGCAGAGTGTAACTCCAAACCGGGTCGACATGGAGAGACGGGTGGGGTGTCTCTTGGACCCATACCGTTGTTGAGATAAGATCTATCTTCCTCCACTCGTGTAATCAGGAGATGTTTAATCTTCAACATATCACTTAACTTCAAAACAAATATATAAATGTTGACTATACAAAATAGAAATTCCATCGTTTCAGTGTGAGTGATCTCTGATCCCTGTATTTCCGTGAACAAAGCAATAATTCCTATCAGTCTTTCTTACATTAAAAAAAAAGCAAACTCTTGTGAACTATACTGGAAATTAAAAACTTAACAGAGGGGCGCCTGAGTGACACAGTCAGTTAAGCAGCCAACTCTTTGTTTGGGCTGAGGTCGAGATCTCAGGGTCATGAGATTGAGCCCCCCAGCCCCAGCAGGCTCTGTGCACAGTGTGTGGAGTCTGCTTGAGATTCTCTGTCCCTCTCCCTTGGCACCTCCTGCTCCGGCACTCGCTCTCTCTCTCTCTCTCTCTCTCTCTAATGAATAAATAAATCTTAAAAAAAAAATAGAAAAAAATAAGCAAACCCATTTATCTGAATAATTTAGTATTTCTCAGGCATATGTCAGGAATATTATTTACCTTCCATCCCACGATATCTTAACGGTTGGTGCAAATAATAAAATTCACAAAGAATAAAACTGAACTGATTGGTTGAATTTGCCAAGACTACAAAACACATTTTAGCAATGTTTATTTAAACGAATGGCTCCATTTTATTTATTGAAGTGTTTCTGGGCCAAGAATTAGGTAGGTTTTTTCTTCATTACTTCTTATAAATGCTCTCATCCTCTTATTGACCAACAACATGAATTCTAAAGAACAAATTTCTATAATTCTCAGCTGTAAATGTAGTTATCATTAAAACAGAGAACAAAGTTCTCACAAATGCATAGATCATTTCATTTATCGGGAGTAGCAACACTCAATTAATAAATTTTAAGAGAAGCTTGTTTAATTTGGAAGCAAGACACTTCCACTTTGATTAACTGAGTACACAAATACTCCATCATTCCCTAGATGTGCATAGTCAGTGGATTCTCAAGACATTCATGCAATATTTGTTTTATGCAATTAATTACCATCCTGTAAATATCTACTTTGTAAAACAAGGACAGTTATCACCGTTGATACCTAAACCTGAATTATATTTCCCAGAAGAAGTGAAAGCAGGAATCTCATTGGGAGCACAGATCTACATTGTAAAAGCAGATATTTAAAGGCACTACTACATTTACTTTGAGGAAATAAAATAGGAAACAAACAAGCAAACAAAAATCAAGCAAACACCACAGAGAAGATGTCTATTTTTAAAGTATGTTGATTTGATAATACCTGCAAATATGCCTTAGCCTTACATGTCAGCAAGTGTCTTTGTTCCTTCAAACAAGACATCACCAGGAATTGATGCAGGCTGCAATTTCCATATTTATTCTACATGTAACTAAACCGAATAAATCCCTGGATCCAAGACGGAGTTAAGCTGTAAAATAATTAGGTGTCGTCTGATGAGCCAGAAGCGTATGAGAAGAATAACAAGCATTACCCCCATCGCACTCTAGATGACCGAGAAACCCTAATGTACTGGTTCTATAGGAATGTGATTTCCTCTTGGAGCAGAGAGGGATTTGACCTTTCTTTCTTAGACATCACATTAAATCTTGCTGTCACAAGCAGTTCGCCAAGGAAGGTATAGGAAAAAAGATTCTAGGGGAAGGAGAAACAAGTATTAGCAGTTTGCACCTTATCAAGGTGTTCTCAGTGACTAAGAAGAGTTACAGGAGGAGACAGCCTTGTACTTGGCATGCTACTTGTGAACTCCCTGTTCTTGCATGCAATTGATTTTAAAAAAGTTGTCGTGGGCTCTCCTTATTAGACAAGTGGTTCTTAACAAGGGTGACATTGCCCTCCAGGGGCAGATAGCAAAATTGATAGATACTTGTTTAAAGACTTACTTATTTACTTACTTTAGAAAGAGAGAAAGAGAGAGGCGAGTGAGAGGCAGGGAAGGGCAGAGGGAGAGAGAGAGAGAGAGAGAATCTCAAGCAGACTACCCGCCGAGCATCAAGCCCAAATCAGGGCTTGATCTCACAGCCCTGAGATCAGGATCGCAGTTGAAATCAAGAGTCAGACGCTTAACCGAATGAGCCACCAGAAGTCCCTATTTATAAATATTTTTGGTAGTCTCACGCGGAGTGTGGAAGGCAGTGCTACTGACATCTAGGTTCAAGGCCAGGGAATCTGCAAAACATCCTACATTGCAGAGAGCAGCTCCCAGAACAAAGAATTCCCTCTCTCCACATTTGGAGCGTATCCATGCTACACCTAAGCTGAGTAATTTAAAACAACAGGAGCCTAGCTCAAAAACACCCACCGATTTAGTCTGTTTTGGTGATGTCCCATTCCCTAGGGGACCAGGCTTTCCTACTGGCAATGAAATACCCAATGAAATTGGCAAATTTGGCGCGAAAAACTCAGCAGTGGAACACTGCCCCATACTCCTCATCACGCCAATATTTTGGCCCATCAGTGACCAGATGCCAATAGTGCTCTCTTCCGGTTGGCAGACACGAGGCCCGCCAGTTCTTCCAAATGCCCTTGAAAAGAACAGAAACATACCACGTGGGGAAGAACCTGAACATCTCCTTCCTACCTACAATCGTGAACTTCAGAAGCCCCAACGAAGGGCTTTGGAAGTCAGAACCTACTCTTTCCAATCAGTTTCAGCACTGCTGATTTATCTTCTTCGCATCTGAATAACATTTATCATCTATTCCACACACACGAAGCACCTTAGGTTACCTAAAAATGTGCGCTGTACACAGTGGTTTACATATTGCAATATTTTCAACATTGCACGCGGTTACTGATTAGGAGAATGCTGAGTCATTATAGTGGGCGGTGGATAACATTAAAAAAATACATAGAATAACAAATAGCACAGTCCATCACACATACAAACTAAAGTATCTGTCGTCTGCACTTTTGGTTGTTTTGTAAACATGTTCATAAATTTACTTATGTCCTCAAATGTATTGCAAGCTGCATGTCCAGTGAGGAGGCTTTTTTTTTTTTAAGATTTTTTATTTACTTGTTTGAGAGCGAGCGCACGAGAGCATGAGCAGGGGGGAGGGGCTGAGGGAGAGGGAGAAGCGGACTGCCTGTTGAGCAGGGAGCAGAAGGCAGATGCTTAACCAACCAATCCACCCAGGCACCCCTCCAACAAGGAGTCTTGACCAAGAGATCCTCAAGCCACTGATCTACACAGTCATCTCAGATCTCTTCTGGATTCCAGAGACTGACATTGTTTCTTTCTCTATCTCTCTCCCCTCCCCCATTACCTCACTCAACCTTGGGAACAAAGACCAAGTCACATTACCAGCAACAAGTCCATTCCATTGAAGAACCCTTGTAGTAAACCATCTCCCATTTTCCTGTTCCAAACAGGAGATGCCATTAAATATAAGAACACATGAGATCAGCACGAACTTGCTTTCTTCGCTACACCTGGAAAATCCATTTGGCAAAGTGCTACATATACAGGGAGAAAAAAAGCAGGAAGTGCTCTGGCATCAATCAACTCTTCATAATACGAAACAAAATGATGACAACACTCACTCACCAACAGCTCACTATTGACACCACAGTACCTCGCTGGACTGAGCAAGTGAACACAGCTAAACTCAACTCCAATTTCTTTTTTTTTTTTTTTTAAGATTTTATTTATTTGACAGAGAGAGACAGCGAGAGAGGGAACAGAGGCAGGGGGAGTGGGAGAGGGAGAAGCAGGCTTCCCGCTGAGCAGGGAGCCCGATGCGGGGCTCGATCCCAGGACCCTGAGATCATGACCTGAGCCGAAGGCAGACGCTTAACGACTGAGCCACCCAGGCGCCCCTCAACTCCAATTTCAATGCAGCCTCATTATCAGCAGTTAAAATGGTGCAAATTACTTATCCTCTTGGAGTTAACAATTTCTTTAATTATAGGGTAGGGCTATCAAATGGTATCTGCCAGCAAACTTCACATACGTTAAGACTGGAGGGAATGGACGGAGAAGGTGCGAGAAGACTGTCTTCCACATCATAGGCTTTCAACGAATGATTTAGTATCCTAAAATCTCTATGAACGTAGCGTTCTCTAATTCTGCTATTGAAACCTTATTAAGGGGCGCCTGGGTGGCTCAGTCGTTAAGCGTCTGCCTTCGGCTCAGGTCATGATCCCAGGGTCCTGGGATGGAGCCCCGCATCGGGCTCCCTGCTCCGCGGGAAGCCTGCCTCTCCCTCTCCCACTCCCCCTGCTTGTGTTCCCTCTCTCGCTGTGTCTCTCTCTGTCAAATAAATAAATAAAATCTTAAAAAAAAAAGAAACCTTATTAAACTAGAGTTTTCCCACTATTTCGCTGTTACTTGTTTTTCAAGTCCCTCAAATGGAGCAGAAGATGATATATCCATAGGATCAAATGCTCGACAAAAGCATTCTCAAATGTAAGCATACATGACAATCACAAGAAGAGGGGCTGCTTAACACACAATTCCCAAAGCAACAGATCTTTAAAGGGGCCCTGAAGTTTTCATTTCCCTCTATTTTCCACGTGTGGCCGATGAGATCTTTCCCGTGGTTCAGCACCACTGATCCATATGGACATTTAAGGACAAATGCAGCACACCCACCAAGAAAGGACTGGAGGCAGCTGATCTGAGCCCAAGTAAGGTCAGGGCACTGACTCCTAGACTAAGGGGAATACAAACTAGCGAAGGACAGTAACAAGGTGAAACGCCTGTCCTCAGGTCCCCAGAATGACAATGTCCAGGAAAAAAACAAAAACCCCGTATCTCCATTTCTAGATTAAGTAACAAAGGTCCATCTCTTCCCGGGCTCCTAACCCACTGACCTAGGTGCTGGTGTTTGAGGTTCTCTCTGAGGATAGCTTACCACCCATTTATTCCCAGCTGTCAACACCAAAACACACTGAAAAAATGAATGACGGACCTACTTCTGCTTTTATTTGGGCAAGAATTTCCCTTTCACAACCTTTTGTTCCTAGACTTAGAAATTCGCTGCTTTGGGAAAGAGAGAAGCAGAGTTCCCACATATTTCTTCCCTTTCTCTGTTTCACAAGCAGCCCCCAGGTCACCCCACAGGATACTGGAAATCCTGTGTCTCTCAAAAACTAGGGGCTAAGCAGAATAATACACAGGGAGTTAAGATGTACTCTACGCCCCGCTGTTCAGGTAGGAGGGCATCAAAACGACCAGTGGGACAGAAAGTCGGAAATTGGAAAATCAAGTTTCCAAGAGGAGTTAGTGCAGAGATGAGCACTAGGCCAATTTTTAAAGAATGGGGAATCGAGGCAAATGACATGAAACCTTCAAGTTCTTCAAAGAAAGCAAACTCACCCGAGGGCGGGGCCACACTTATCTGGAAGACCAAAATATAAATGTGAATGGAGGCAGTTGTGAGCTGGGAGATTGCTATTTTCCTCCACAAGCAAAAACATCTGGGTCCCACATTTATTTTGGAGGCATAACAGAGAGTGCTAGAGGTTACAGACAAGCTGGCCCTGAGAATACACAAAACCCAGTCAAATCACGTTTTTATCTGCTTCCGCTTAAACTAAGATCCCA
This sequence comes from Callorhinus ursinus, assembly GCF_003265705.2. Classification (NCBI taxonomy): domain Eukaryota; kingdom Metazoa; phylum Chordata; class Mammalia; order Carnivora; family Otariidae; genus Callorhinus; species Callorhinus ursinus. The sequence continues at coordinate 34,990,330 of NW_027397078.1, forward strand.
CAGTAGCTGAGGATACGAAGGCCTTCTGATGTAACTTAATTGTACTGAACACAGAAAAGCCTGAAAAACGGCTGTGAATGACCATTAGTTCATACTCACCACCGTGGTGGCCACACGTCCCACGTGGCACTTGAGTCTTTCAAATGGGGTCAGTGTGCACTGACTGGTCCTTATGAGTCTGTAACACAAGCTGGACTTTTAATACGATGGTACAAGTCCATGAATGTAAAATATTTCGGTAATTTCAGAAATACCGATGGATGTTGAGATGGCATGTTGGACAAATTAGGTGAAGTAGACTATATTATTAAAATTATTTTTTAAAAAAGGGGGTGCCTGGGTGGCTCAGCTGCTGAGCATCTGCCTTCGGCTCAGGTCATGGTCCCAGGGTCCTGGGATCGAGCCCCGCATCGGGCTCCCTGCTCAGCGGGAAGCCTGCGTCTCCCTCTCCCGCTCCCCCTGCTTGTGTTCCTCTTTCGCTGTCTCTGTCAAATAAATAAATAAAATCTTTAAAACAAATAAAATTATTTACACCTGTTTCTTTTGACCTTCCTTAATATAAACTAAAATTTATACTTATATATGGGGCTTGCATTCTATATATGTCCTATATACACACACACGCACACACACACACACACACACACAGGACATATCATTGATACCATTTCCATATCATAAAATTCCACCTTTAACATGTAGAAGGCAGTGCTTTTTAGTATATTAACAGAGTTCTGTAATCATCGCTACTGGCTATTTTTAGAACATTCTCACGATCCTCCACAATACCCCTGTGCCCATTAACACGACTTCCCCAAGATGCCGCTCTGGGGCCCTTGGAAACAACTAATATACTTCCCGTCTCTAAGGATTTGCCGAGGGTAGGTATTTCCGATATGGAACATCACACAATGTGGCACCTTTTACAACTGGCTACCTTCAGTTACGATCAGGTTCCCTAAGTTCATCCATGCGGTAGCATGTACCAGTAGTTTCTTCCCTTTCATGGCTGAAGAATATTCCAAAGTAGGGATAAACCACAATTAGTGTAACCATACTTCATTTGACGGATGTCTGTGTTGTTGCCACATGTCGGCTTTCATGGAAACTGTTGCAATGACCATTCATGTGCAAGCTTGTGAGTGTCCATGTGTATTCCTTTCACGTGGGTCATGTGGTCATTCCTCATTCCTGAGTCACGTGATCATTCTATGTTTCACGCTTTCGGGAACTTACATTTGATTTTGAAAACAGCTCCACGGTTTTCTATTTCCACCAGCAGCGTGTGAGGGTTGAAATGACCCCTCATCATCATTAAAACCTGTCTTTACGGAACTTTTTCATGGCCGGAAACCTAAGCAAGGCGAAGGAGTATCTCATTGCATAGCTGTTCCCATTACATATTCCTCACATGGTGCCTGGTTAGATGGGATATGGGAGAGCCCCAAAGCTTCCATTTGTCAAATGTGCATTCACCATTTCAGTGTACTTGGATTCTTGATGTTAATTTTCTGTCTCCTGGCTTCTCCTCCAACCTAAAAATCCACATGTCTTCGCGGCAGATTTTATAATCATGCTGTGCTCAGTGAGCAGAGGTACCATGACAAATAGAGCAAGTATTAATAATTATGCTGACACTGCAGGCATAAACAAAAAGTGTTCTAGCAAACGGTGACATACGATCACCCTACTTATAACCCACTGGTGGCACATTAGTTGGTAAGCTTGCTCTAGAAAGCTCTGCCGCTCTGCATGTAACGAGCTTATTGCATTATGTTTGGAAACATCTGAGCCAAAGGAATCAAGGAGCTATGTATTCCCTGGCCATTTTGTAGCAAAATGCTACCGATGGATCAGTCTCAAATAATCATCTCCATAGAGGCCCTGGTGGTTGATAATAGTTCTGCATTGAGTTGGAAGACCCCGTTCTGTGGTTTGTTCCTACAAAGTTCATTTTCACCCTAAACACTCAGTTACCAAAAATCAATCTCCCGTCTGCCTTGCCAAAGACTCTTGATCTCTTCCATTTGCGAGTACATTTTTTTCCTAATCACCTCTAATCACCCTCCCCGAGAGCCAGTCATTTTGGGACCTGGGAATCTCACACTTGAGTGTAAGGGAGAGAGGATTATATTAGAGGATCCTTTTGTTGTGAAGGTATTATTGGAAGGAAAGAGAAGAGGCAAAAAGCTATCAAATAAAATAAACAATGATTTCCGTACACATTTTCTTTTCCAGTCCTGTAGTAAGCAATTTTTAATTTTAATATTGAGTTTTATGGGCCAAGCAAAGCGCACAGCATCGTGGGAAGACTTCCTCAAAATTATAGGGTCTTAATGTGCAATTTGGGCCTCAGTTTAAGGCCATTCAACTTCTCGCCACGATTGTTCCCACAAAGCCATGTAGTACTTCACGGGCTTCCAAATGATGCCCTGTAATAAGCCCATGAGATGCCCCTTCATGGGTTGCAGATTGCATGTTTATACTTGGCTCCAGCTGGGCTTTCAATACCACAGTAAGTAGGAGACTATTCCCCTCTGGATTCAAGGAATGCTCGCTCATTCTTTCACAGTTATATGCAAATAAAATAGACAAGAGATACTATCCAATGTGCTAAATGAGTGAGATGATAGAGAAAAAAACTGTCCTTAGAATTTGGACCCTGATCTCTGGGGGAGAAAAGTCCTCTGGCACTTTGGGTTGTTAGGGTTGGAAGGATTGTGCCCTGCCCTCCCGATTTGTTTATTGAAATCCTAACCCCTAATGTGGTGGTATTAGAAGGTGGGGCTTTTGGGAGGTGATCTGGGGCCTTTGGAAGGAGATTTAAGTCCAGAAGGTGAAGACCCGACGATGGCATTACTACTGTCCTTGTGTAATAGACTCCAGAAAGTGGTCTTGTCCTTCCATTGTGTGAGGACGCAGTGAGAAGACAGGTGTCCATGAACCAGTAAACATGATCTCACCAGGCACGGAATCTGTTTCTAACCTTGCTTATGAACTGCCAGACTTCAAATCTCTGAAAAATAATTTTTATGATTTATCAGCTACCTAGTCTATGGTATCCTATTATAGCAGCACGAACACAATAAGACCATTTCTTTTTATTATTATTATTATTTATTTATTTGGGAGAGGGAGAAGCAGACACCCCGCTGAGCAGGGACCCTGACACAGGGCTCAATCCCAGGACCCTAAGATCATGAACTGAGCCACCCAGGCACCCCAATAAAACCATTTCGTAACTGAATCCAGTTTCCCATTTTCCTTCAATCTGTTGATACAGACCACTCATAGTATTCTGTAGTTTCTGCAGCAGTGTCCTGGATGCTGTTGGATGTCTTCCACGGAAGAATTCCTTAATAAACTATCTGAACAGAAATCAAGTCAGGGTTGATTTAATATGTATATTATCTTTCTATAGGGTTGCAAATAAAATATAGGATACCAAATTAAAATTGAATTCAAGGTACACAGCCACTGAGGTAGTGTATGTCACATGCAGTATTTGTGACATACTAATACTAAATAATTATTTGAATTTCAAATATAACTGGGCAAACAGTATTTTTACACTGTAAATCTGGCATCCTTTTCAATTAGACCCTCATAGGAACACATTAAAATGATTATTACCATTTGTCAGATTAGAAAATAAAGCTTAAGAGAATTCTACTGACTTTCCAAAGGTCAAAAAGGAGTTCACAGTTTTCTGGCTCATATGTGGGAATTTCTACTGTCTTGTTCCGTCATTTCATTTTCTTTTAAAATTCTGTACTCTTCAACTTCCCTGTTGGAAAAGGAAACTTGGCAAACTAATTAAAATTAAGGTTCCAATGGCTAATAACCACTTGGTGTGTTGAACCAACTGAGAATATGCATTTAAACAAACAATGCCTTAATTGGAAAATGTGGACTATTCACAATGGAAACATCTTGTCAGCTGACAGATGACATTGGCCCACTCATACATTGTCAATGACCCATTTCCTAGGCCTCTGAATCAGGCTGGATAGAATCGAAAGGATTATAATAGAGAATGAAATGAGGTCTGGACTTGATCCATTCAGAATGCAGTAATAAAGCAATTTTAGTTACATAATGGGCTCTTGCTGAGATTATTCCTGCCTATTTCCATGTGAACCAGTACAAAGTGGGATTCTGGCGCTTTGGCTCTAAGGTTCATCGCACATGGGTTCAAAGCCCACTACTTCCTAGCGAGATGATTTTGACTCTTCCTAAGCTTTACGAACTGTGGAAGGTCAGAGATTTAACTCTATCAGCAAGGTAACCTGTTAGTTGGATACAGTGTCATATATCCTTGCACAAGACCCTAGACAGTTGTGTCAAAGATAAAAAGAATTTCTTACCAACAGCTATAGCAGTAGCCAGAGTACCACCATTTGTGCCAGTTGCACACCCCTAAATCCAAGCGGGAGACACAAGGAGATCAGATGATACCTGCACATAATTCATTATAGGACAGGAACACCGAATGTAGGGAACTTGAATCTTTTATAATGGACAGTAAAGACTTTCCGATCTTCCCTGGAGGGAACTATTACCTTTAATAATTATAATCGATATGACACAAATCTATCTTTACTCTGTATGGAATCACTGCCCTGTCGTCCAAGTTTCTTCTCTATACAAACAATCTGGTAAGGATATATGCAAAAGGGATAATCAGTGTCTCTGGCCGAAAGACAATGTGAGAAGGTGAGAGATCCAAGGAGAATTGTCTCTCAACGCTAAGATTTCGCTTCCTTATTTATACATGGGAAAAAATATTTTCTACATCATTGAGTTCCTCTTCACTTATTGTTTAATAAAGCTCCTTTATATGGACAAGTTCTGATTCTTGCCTCCTCCAAACTGGCTGTATAAGGGCATATAACTGAACGCATCTGAGAAAGTAGAAAGTGCCTTAGGCTTAGCAACAGAATTCCCGATCACCAACTCATTAAGCAAATATGGTTTAGATCCTACCACTGACAAGTCTTTGTGATGTTCTAGATTAAACCCAGAGTGCAGGCCTTCATCCAACAACCCTTATTGGACAGACAACCTGAATTTCTCCGAGGCTGCCTTCTATCTCAAATAGGAAAAGCTTCACTTTTTGTCCGTAGCCTCATTAGGAATCACGAGCATATAAATCTATAAATCTACTATTGCCCAAAATTTATTAAAGGGCTAGCATACTTTAATGACCAAGGAGATAGTACAATTTCTTTTTTTTTTTTTAAAGATTTTATTTATTTATTCATGAGAGACAGAGGGGGAGAGAGAGAGAGAAGCAGAGGGAGAAGCAGGTTCCCCACTGAGCAGGGAGCCTGATGCGGGACTCGATCCCAGGACCCTGGGATCGTGACCTGAGCCGAAGGCAGACGCTTAACCATCTGAGCCACCCAGGCGCCCGATAGTACAATTTCATATAGAATCCCAAACGGCATCAAGGATGACAGAGAAAGAAAGACCACTTCATTAATATTCTGCTCTCGGATTTCTCATATCACCGTATTTGTGTGCTGGGTCTGTTTAAAATGACTTATGTAACTTTCCTCAAAACAGTGGGGATATTTTTAGTCATAAGATCATCTCAAAATCTTTTATGGATAGGTTTCCTGATGTTATCAGTTGTTAAATAATATAGTTGCCTATAACCCAGAGATTTTAATTCCTTATAGAGCTGGCAAATCACTAGATAATAAATCTCAAAAGGCAAGAGGAAGCATTGATTTATCTATTTCTATCCCTTATTTTCAAGATTAGGTAAAAGATTGATGGAGGTAATCTCACATCATTTTTTATCAATAAATTTTCATCCTTGATTTTGAACAGAACTCACAGAACAAACTCTGATTCTACTTTCTAATTATAGGTAACCAATGGCCTTTGAGAGCATTATATAAACTAGTTTCACAGTGAACCATAGGAAAAGAGTAAAGTGTATAAACCCGTAATAAAGTGCATAAACTTGTAGGAAAAGTAAAGTGTGAAAACTCGTAGGAAAACGTATTAAAAAAAATAAGCATAGATAATAAAAAATGTAATTCATAGCTTCCAAGCAGTTAAAAAGTAACAAACAAAATACAATCAGGCCAATAGAAATCAGAAAACAAAAAACATAAAATCACAAACACAGCCAAAGAAGGCAAAATATCTCAATACCCTAAAAAATATGGATCAGTTCAACTCATCTACTAAAACACAGAGACTTCATACCCGAAACTTCACAAAATCAAGTGGAATGAGAGCATCAAGAATGGAAAAGAGGCAAAGGGAGGTTACCTGTGACAAACAAATGGATGTGGACCACTTTCCAGAACACAACGGAATAATATCTTTAATGAGTTGACTACACAGAGAAAGTTCAGGAAGGGAAGAAACCTAGGAGCCAAAACCATCATTCAAAAATAAGTATGAAAAAAAGACATTTTCAGACATGGTAAAACTCAAAGTTGTTGGTTTTTTTTAAAGTCACTTTCTTTTCTTTCTTTCTTTTTTTTTTTTTTTAAAGATTTTATTTATTTATTTGACAGAGAAAAAGAGAGAGAGAAAGCACAAGCAGATGGAGTGGCAGGCAGAGGGAGAGGGAGAAGCAGGCTTGCCGCTGAGCAGGGAGCCCGATGTGGGGCTTGATCCCAGGACCGCGGGATCATGACCTGAGCCGAAGGCAGCTGCTTTCACCAGCTGAGCCACCCAGGCGCTCCAGAACTCAAAAAGTTTTAAACTGATAACCCCAACCATAATGGCAGAATATAGGAACTGAGGCCAAGATGCTTTAAATTCATAAAAGGTAGGCAGACATGGGTGACACATACAGGAAGAGAAAAGAAGAAAATAAATTGTTCAAACTAAATAAATACTATTTGAAATACGAGTGTGAAAATGTGTGTCCGTGTGTGTTTGTGGGTACAGTAATAATTTGCAAAGAAAATTCTAGACTCAAAGGAGTATTATTTAAGGAGTTGAGAGTAAGGTCTGGATTGGGAAAACGAACACAAACTAAAGTGTCTTGTTGGAGAGAACAAAGACTGAATACATTTACATTTGAGTAAAAAAAACCAACAACAAAGTATGTTTGCTAATTACTAAAAAAAATAAGCATAGATAATAAAAAATGTAATTCATAGCTTCTAAGCAGTTAAAAAGGAACAAACAAAATACAATCAAGCCAATAGAAATCAGAAAACAAAAAACATAAAAATACAAACACAACCAAAGAAGGCAAAATATCTCAATACCCTAAAAAATATGGATCAGTTCAACTCATCTACTAAAAGACAAATATTCAGATTCTAAGCAAATCATGTATGTATTAGAACAAAATAATTCCCTCTTAATGTCAACTATCTGATGTTCTACTGCCCATAACCAGTCATCACAATGCAACAAATAAGACACTCCAATTTCCAAATATGTTAAGACAAAAATATATGTCTAAATAATTCAAAGTTAAAGAATGAGATGAATATTATACACTATATAGAAGGGAATTTAAGTGAAAATCAGTCTAGATAGAAATAAGCTAGATGAACTAAAATAGTAAATAAATATTTTTATGTCTTTCAAAAAAGAGACAAATTAAAAATAAATGAAGTGGTCAACTGTTAAAGCTAGAAAATGCCAAATGGAGTCAAAACAAGAAGATGAAAGGTGAAAAAAGTTAAAATGGAAAATGAAAAACAAACAAATTCCCACAGGTCAATGAATCTAATGTCGGTTCTATGAAAGTGTAATGAAACACATAAATATCTACAAAGAGGGAAAAAAACCAGAGAACACAAAAATAATAATATTAAAAATAAAGGGCATAACAACAGATGCTATAGTGATTTCAGAAATCATTAGAAAACACGATTAGACAAATTTAAGCCAAAAATATAAAATCAAGGATATAAATTCCTACAAATGAATGAATAGAAGATTTAATGGAGGAGTGAACATAAAAGCAATAAAAGCAGTAATACAAATTCCAACAAAAACTCCAACTAAGCCTAGTGGTTTTTTTTTTTTTTTAAATACTTTATTTATTTATTTGTCAGAGAGAGAGAGGGAGAGAGAGCACAAGCAGGGTGAACAACAGGCAGAGGGAGAAGCAGACTCCCCACTGAGCAGGGAGCCCGATGCGGGGCTTGATTCCAGGACCCCGGGATCACGACCTGAGTCGAAGGCAGACGCTTAACCGACTGAGCCACCCAGGCGCCCCAAGCCTAGTGGTTTTATAAGACAGAGACTAAAAGTCTACGAAATTCATTCCTGTCTTAGAATAACCACGCTTTGTAGCAGTCAAAAGAGGTCAAGCCTGTCACTCTGTATCAGTGAGGCTAGCATACCTGTGAAACATAACCAAAGAAAAGTAACATTAGGAAAAAATAAACGTATTTATGAATTCAGATGTAAAAATAATCCCAATCAAAGCAATAAGAGCATATAGTATAATACCAATTCATAAGGAAAATTTGTGATAAACAATTAAAGAAGGAATTCTCCTATGTCAATAAAAGGGTGTACACTAAAAAGGAACAGGAAAAAACCTACTCTGAGACGTATTGCAGTGAATATCCAGATTTGGCTGAAAATCTCTCTGCCAGCACATATTCAATACTTAGGCAACACAGTACTAGACACTCTACCTAGCAAAGTGATTTTTTTAAATTAGTAAGAGGCTTTAGAATTATAAAGTACAGGATGAAATTTTCATTACCTAGGGATAACATATTAGTCAAGATAATCAATGCATAATTACAATTTATATGAGAATCGGGCAGGAGCCTAGGGACAAGATTAACATACAGCCATCAATAATGCCTCAAATGCCTCAAATACCGCATTCTAACCAGTTAGAATATGTAATAGAAAAACAAATCCTGTTTCCAGTAGCTAGTAATACTATCAAATATCTTGGCATGGATCTAATGAAAAACATATGCTGTGAAGAAATCATTCCAGAAGAACCAAATATGAATAAAAGTTTAAGGGGTTAACAGAAATTAAGAGACCAGAGTAGCACGATTTGTTCAAGGAGTAGGGTAAAATCTGTCAAGGGTCAATTCTTCTCCTCCTTTAACTAAAATTTCATTCAACATCTGAAAAAGACTTTTGATGGCATTGAACTAAAAGTTCCTAAAACTCACATGGAGGAGGGACTATGCAAGAATAGCAAGACAGTTTATAAAGGCCACCTTTGTATATGAAATTCTATAGCCGTGCCACAGTTAAACCATGAACACTTGGACCTTGTGGTTTTCTCAAACATCCCCTCCGACCCTCCACTGAGTACCTTGCCATGTGCCAATGCAACACCAAGAATGGCCAAGAGTGATTAAGACCAATCAAGTCCAAGCCATGACTCCTGTGGGAAAGGTGGTTTCAAAAGCAAGGCCTCGGCCACTCAGGCTATGGCATTCCCAGTCTGAGAGAGGAAGATTCAGGAAAGGGTATATGACACAATTCAGACCTAGGAGGCTGCTGGGGAACATCCCTGGGTGCTTCTTGAAGGATTAAAATACCCCAAGAGTTAAAGTCAACCATGCATTCCCTTACTTTGATAGCACGGACAAGCAAAAAGTACTCAGCCAGCATCTTGAAATCGGCGTAAGGAGGAAGCTAGGACTGCAAGGAAAGGAGAGGGAAGACCAACACGGGGAAACAGAGTCACAAGCACCGGGTCAAGCCAAACCGGACAGCCTCCTAACAATTTCTGATTTTTGTAAAGTTACAAAATTATCCTCCTGCATACAGTGAGAGTTAAGTGCTCAACACAGGGGCTCTCTGAAACAGCAGTTCTCATGGGGACTTCAAAACACGACACAGTTGATGTAAATGAACCCACAAGCCAGGAAGGAAGAGAAACAAGGAAGAGATAGGGAGGGGCGGAGGAGGAGCTGGTGTAGACAAGGGCCCGTGGAGAACAGATCTTTCATGAACTTGAGGGCCTCTCTGCAAGTCAGGCCCCAAAAGCACTCTCATTCCATTTCTCCTTCCACATAAAGCTTCTCTGCTCTTGAGCACACTTCCCATTTGTCTCGCAAACAAGCTTCTAAATAAATTTAGACGACTCTACTGTCTGGGAAGGCCCCCATCCACCTCCTCTACACGTTCATCTTCCTCTTGAAAACCCAGCTGAGATTGTCACTTATGTGCAAGTGGCTCCCTGCTTTCCACAGGCTCCTCATCTCTTTCCACTCGCTGAAGCCCTTCTTAAGTCTGACATCACCAGGCTGGCAATTATAGATGCATTTCCATGAGATCTCTTCTGCTCCTGTTAAGATCCATGATTGTTTAGCTTTTGGAATACTTGCCTTCTTTCCAAATACATTGTAACCTACTTGAGAACAAGAGTAAGTCCACCATAGAAAGCTTTTAGAAAATATTGGTGACAGAATTGGATTTCTGGAGTCTCGCTTTTGGGAACATCGTCACTGCACTGGATTCTTCTCGCCACTCCATTTCTTCGAACCAGATTGCATTCGGGGTTACCATTAGGTTGCCTCTAAATTGTAGAACTTGCTCAGTCCCCTTTGATCAGTTAACTCAGAAGATGTAACTGTGAATTTTGGTTAACCTTTCCAGACGAATATCTCCCTGGCAGCAAGAGGCCAATTCAATCTCCACAATTTCAGACCCCGGGAAATCATTTGTACCCTGGGGCACTGTTGTGTCCAGGGAGGGGAGGAGATGACAATCCCCAGGCTTAATCCTATTTATCTCCTTTCCAAGGCAGCAGAAACAGATTGCTTTTTACTCTGCACTATTCTGTGCTGCCCAGGACTTCATTTACAAAAACAAACTCCAAGATAATGAACTCCTTCCTTGCTCCTGAAACCTGAGCTAGGTGCTCGACATTTTTTTTTAAGAATGACGATTATCAGAAGTCAAAAGTTCACCAATGAAACTTGAAAGGAGTTAGGTGACACACATACTTACCTTGAAATCTCCCTTTTTGAAATACTGTTTTCACAACACTTTGTGGCTGATAGTCAAATCACATTGCAGAAAAATGCAGTTAACTTTCTATATATGAAACTGTAATTACCATGAGTTATTAGTTAACTTAAACCAGAGCTGAAAAAGGCGGATTTAAAAAACCCTACTTAACGGTAACATGTTCATAAACCACCACGCAGCTGAGGATGTGATTAAATGAATTAAAAGATGATTTTAAATTTTCATTCACAAAAGGTATCACATGTTAAAATGTGCTTTATTGAATATGTAGGGATTTGACTATGCTTTTATCAAAGGTTCACAAACTTTCTATTGTGGGGTACGAAAAAACACCGAGTATGAGGCCTCACGTTAAAAAAGAGGGGGAAAAAAGCTCTGTTTTTACATGACCAATTATTCTAGCACAGTGATTCTCACCTGTAGACTATTTTGCCCACTTGATCCCATCCAGGGACATCTGTCAATATCTGGAAGCAACTTCCATTATTGGGAGAAGAAGAGGAGGTTGCTAACCGGTATCTGTTAAGTAAAGACTGGGAATGTTGCTGAACGTGCTACAATTCACAGAACAGCCCGCTCCTGCCAAATAAACTGCTATCCACTCACAATGTTAATAATAGTGCCAGGTTTGAGAAATCCTACCTGGAAGGTAAGAATAAAGAAAATCACTCTAAATGTAAAGAAAATAAGTTTAAATATATGTTCCCAGTGAAGAGCTTAGTATATATGCAAGAGAATATATTTGAGGGAAAAAAAAAAAAAGACTGATACATTTGTTTGTATGAAAATTAAACACAGTTTTTATATCAAAACATAATAAAGGGGTGCCTGGGTGGCACAGCTGGTTTGGACTCCGACTCTTGGTTTCTGCTCAGATCACGATCTCAGGGGTCAGGGGATTTAGACCCACGCGGGGCTCTGTGCTCAACGCAGATTCTACTTAAGACTGCCTCTGCCCCTGCCTATCATCCCTTCCTCTCAAGCACCTCTGTGCATGCTCTCTCTAAAATAAATAAATAAATCTTAAAACAACAAAAAAATAAAGAACATACAAAAATACGTGACAAACTGGGAAAAGCTAATTGTACCAAACGTTGGCAATACAGAATGGATTCCATAATATAAAAAGAGTGCTTACAAATCATTATGAAAAAGGCCACCACCCCCCAACTAAAAAGAATAATCATCCAATGAACTTTGAGTCACAAGACAAAGAAATATGAATATATGATAAACACATCAAAACAAGTCAGTCTCACTGGGAACCAAATTTAATTTCTCAAGCTAGAAAACCCTATAAAGATAATATTACATAATGCTGATTATGGAACCCTAAGTGAGATAGATAGTAGAAGATAAGAACATATAATTTACTGTAGGACCGTTTCCTAATAGGGCTCAGGAATTTTTAATATGTACAAAGCACTAAACTCTGAAGTACCATTTCAAAGAAACTACCAAGAGAGAATAAGGAAAGATAGGTTAATAATCTCTAATGATTGATATTTATAATTGATAACAGAAAACAAACAATACATCTCAAAAAGTAAGGTAATGAAATGATGCTACTCCTTAAAATAACATAAGGGAACAAGAGATGTGAGATGAGGAAAAAAAGGAAAACTCTTATAAGATACTATTCAGGAAAGGTTAGTTGAATTAGTATCCTTAAAATAATCAAGTTAAGTGTGAACTGATACTTGTGTGAAAAAAATAACAAAAGGATTAAGCACATTACCTGAAGACGCATAGATAACAGGTAGAGGAATGAAAGATGTACCTCTAACTAGTTTGGGAACAAGAGAATTTTCAATGGGGAATCTCTTTCTGTGAAGATTCAGGTATAAAACTATATACAGTATGATGGAGGAACTGAAGTAAGTTCCACATGGTTAAGGGGACTATGGAGAAGGGGGTGGGAAAGAGATCCAAGAGGTTATTAGTGAGTGTCGATTGGCTGCAGAAGAAGGATGCAATGCTGTAGTGTAAACATTGAGAAAACTTATACTAACATTTATTTGCAACATCCAACGAATAGCCACTGGATTGCCCTATATTCCTGGAACCACAGAGATTCACCAAGTGAACATATAATTTACTGTAGGACTGTCAGCGCAGGTCCTTGAGTTTATATTTTGGTTTCTGGAGGTGAAGATGTAAAATAGTTAATAATATAAGGTATTTAGTAGGTACACTTCTAAGATGGCCGCCGATGATGTTTACCTCCAACGTGATTACAGTCCATGTCCTTGTGGAATCTACAGTCCCAGAGTGTGGACAGGACTTTCTTATGATGATAGAATTCAACAAAAATGTTAGGATTTTACTTTTGAGGTAAGCTTTTAGAAAATTACGGCCTCCATCCCACTGGCAGTCTCTCACTGTTGCAAGCTGGCTCACGTTGATGACACCCCTTGCCATGATGTGGACTGTGCTGCAGGGAATCTGAGGGAGCAACTTAAGGTAGCCTCTGGCCCATACATAGGCAGAGGAACTAAAACCATCATTTGAATAGAGCGGAGGAATTGAATCCTACGAAGAGTCCAGGAGATGATCGTGGAAGAACAATTTTTCCAATTAAACCTTGAGACGCCTATGGCCATGGTTGAAACCCAGATGGCAGCCTTGTGAGGGACCCTTTGCCAGAGAGCAGAGTCAAGCAATGCCCAAATCCCTAGCCAAGAGAAATCGTGTGAGAATAAATGTTGGTTGTTTTCAAGTATGAGATTTTGGGATGATTCGTTACTTAACCATGGATCCCTAAAGCAGAGTATTTGGGAGGTTCACCACAATGGATAAAGATAAAGAATTTAAGAGATGCTGAAGAGGAACTTGCACTTTGGTTTGTTCAGAAGTAATCAGTGAGGGACTCCGAGGAAACATTTTAGTGTAGAGCGTCCCATAAACAGACATTCTTTTGCAAAATTTGAATCCTCAGTAAAAAGAAAATGTCACACCAGATAAGGGACCAAAGGTATTATTTTTCTGTGCTTCAAATGAGGTGCTACGAATAAGAGTAAGTAAAAATGGGGGCTCCTGGGTGGCTCTGTCGGTTAAGCATCTGCCTCCGGCTCAGGTCATGATCCCAGGGTCCTGGGATCGAGCCCCGCATCGGGCTCCCTGCTCGGCGGGGAGCCTGCTTCTCCCTGTCCCCTGCCCCTCCCCCCCCACTCTCTCTCTGTCAAATGAATAAATAAAATCTTAAAAAAACAGAATAAGTAAAAATGCTTCCCCGTACCAAGAAAGAAATTTAGCACAAGAGGCAAATGTAATGTAAAGCCAAAATTATCAACCATGCAGGTTGTTGTGGATGTTCTTTGGTACAACCACCATGGACTGTCATTCTTCAGTGTGCTAAAACTTAATAACCACTTCAAAACGACCAAAGGACCTCTCTACTCCAGATTCTGAACAGACCCTTGAAATAACCAACAAATCTCCAAGGAATGGAAGTAAATGGGAAACTCCAGCCGTTCCTTCTTACCTACTAGGTTCCCTATATGCTGTTGTAAATATCACAGCAAACTCATGTTACTAGTTTTATTAGGTATGTGTAAACGTTGGGACCCTCACCTAACATACATTAGGTAGTCAATAAGTACTTGATGGATTATAATCTAAATCTTGCTTGAACAGATTCACATTTATGCTGTTATTCGAAAACTTGTTAAGAATAACAAGCTTACCTATTTCCTCTTTATTGAAGCTCAATCATCAGAAATCACACTTCCGTCCTTTTACACTGGTATCATGAACCATTATATATTCAGATGGGACGCACTGTATTTTGCTTGTAAATTATGGTTTTTTTTCACCCCAGGACTCCTTTGGAACAGAGAACGTATCTTATTTCTATATGCATACCTAAGTCAAGCCCCAAAATGGCTTGACTCATAATAGTTTTCAATAAATGTTTGCATAAATGAATGAATAAATGGATTGAAGATATGTTCCTAAAAGCCAAAATTGAAAGCTATGTCTCTCTTAAATATAATATTTAAGATGCAATTTGATTTGTAACTCAAGGATAAGAATGAATTTCTATGTGCAATTTGAATATAAATACTCTTCTGAACCCTGAATGTTATGGAAATATTGTTCTGGAAAACTAACAGCAGCAGTTAAATGTTTCAGAAAATGTTTTTCATCTAAAGCAGAGGGCAATACTGTCATTTTTTTTCCCCCCAAAAGACAGAGCTACATCTATCTGAGAGATGTAAGAAAATAATGTTTAAAATGCTTAAAATCTTAAAGATCAAAAAGAAAGGATGAGGGTGACTGGGTGGCTCAGTCAGTTAAGCATCTGCCTTTGGCTCCGGTGATGATCAAGGGGTCTTATCACGCCCCATATGTCAGGGTCCGTGCTCAGCACGGAGCCTGTTTCTCCCTCTCCCTCTGCTCTGCCCCCAACTTGTGCGCATGCTCTCTCTCTCTCAAATAAATAAATAAAATCTTTTAAAAAAAGGAATGGATGAGTAAAAAACAATTAGAGATAAAACAAAACTAAGAAAAAATTGTGAAACTCGAACGGTTAATTCATTCATCAAAAGGACGATCCAGCAACAACTTCTCCCCATTCTCATTTAGAACATCAATCTCCAGCTACTGCTGAAGGAGACGTTGGTACCAGAACAGACCAAACTAGGCAATAAGATCATGATGGTCTTCGTCTTTTAGAGGGTTACCATCCAAAAGTAATATTCTTCATCCATGCATTGAACATATATGAAGTGAGCACCTCCTATAAGCAAGGAACTCTGCAGTCACTGAAGATTCACAGATAAATAAAATGAGATGATGTCTTTCCCTCAGGTAGTTCTGGAGACTGACGTGTAAACAAACCATGGGATTAAAGAGAAGACAACTAACTATGAAGAGTTAACACTGTTCAAGACAAGAAGCAAAGATGTAGAGCTTTTCATGAAAGTCACATTAGTACCTGTTTTCCTTGAGCTCTGAAAGGGAGCGGCAACTGTGGAGAATGGTAAATGATTTCATGAGGAAAGACCACAGAATTCATTAGGACAGAATTGAGGGAAATGAGATTATGAGAACAAACCTTAGTTTTGTTACAAATCACTCTGGTCCAGCAATTGAGCCCCGTGAGGCAGGTGCATTGACAACTCTTACCAGCTGAAAGTCAGAATGCACAAAAGGGCATCCGAATCATATTTTCCAGATGGAAGAGGAAAGACATTACACACAGTACCTTTGACAAAACAGGAAAAATCTCATGGCAGCAACTATTATCCTAAGTTACAGAAATCAACGGGAGGAAAGCATAATGAACTTAGCAGAGAGGAAAAAAGGTCAAAACTAGTTAATTTGGTGAACAGTTAGACTGCAAATGATAAAAGCAAGCACTCTACCTCCTCAGAACCCCCAAGAGTTTGAAGAATCAGAGGCATAGGTTACAGTGGAAAGAAGGGCGAGGCAACTGTCCATTAAGAGGTCCCCTGGTTAATCAGAGAAAGACATGTATCCTATGACCTCACTGATATGAGGAATTCTTAATCTCAGGAAACAAACTGAGGGTTGCTGGAGTGGTGGGGGGTGGGAGGGATGGGGTGGCTGGGTGATAGACATTGGGGAGGGTATGTGCTATGGTGAGCGCTGTGAATTGTGCAAGACTGTTGAATCACAGATCTGCACTTCTGAAACAAATAATGCAACATATGTTAAGAAAAAAGAAAAAGAAGAAGATAGCAGGAGGGGAAGAAGGAAGGGGAGTAAGTCGGACGGGGAGACGAGCCATGAGAGACGATGGACTCTGAAAAACAAACTGAGGGTTCTAGAGGGGAGGGGGCTGGGGGGATGGGTTGGCCTGGTGATGGGTAGTAAAGAGGGCACATTCTGCGTGGGGCACTGGGTGTTCTGCACAAACAATGAATCATGGAACACTACATCAAAAGCTAATGATGTAATATATGGTGATTAACATAACAATAAAAAAATTAAAAAAAAAAAAAGAGGTCCCCTGGTTGATGATCAATAGAAACAGCTTTACTCAACTGGGCTGCATCCCCACTGACTAAGCCAGCTGTCCTCAACCAGTGGACAAGCCAGGAGGTCTGGCCATAGTAAAAATTCAACCCAAGCAGGCTTGAATTTACACTTAAATCCTCTAAGAGATAAGGTATTAGAGCCAAACACCCTTTCATAGAAAAGTAATGGAGGATGTGCTCCAGAGAGGGAGTAGGCCTAGGTAGAAATAAGAAGGGATTCAAAAGAAAGAGATTCAAGAAACAGTGAAAGAAACAATGAAAATTTATAGGAAGATATAATGGAAATGTGAGATCCCACTTAAAAAGAGAGCTTCCGAGTACGTGGAAGGAAGGGCTGCCCAAGATTGGTGGAGGTTAAAGGTGTTCAGGAAAAAGATAAACACGGATCACTTATCTACCCTCCTGGACCCTAAGGAAAACTGTGTTGAGAGGTAGTTTTAGGAATTCTTAAGGGCTGGGCGCCTGGGTGGCTCAGTTGGTTGAGCGACTGCCTTCGGCTCAGGTCATGATCCTGGAGTCCCGGGATCGAGTCCCGCATCGGGCTCCCTGCTCCGCGGGGAGTCTGCTTCTCCCTCTGACCCTCTTCCCTCTCGTGCTCTCTATCTCTCATTCTCTCTCTCAAATAAATAAATAAAATCTTAAAAAAAAAAAAGGAATTCTTAAGGGTATATGAAAAAAAAAAAAAGACTTTTCCAGATGATTAAAAAAGAAACAAACAAACCAAAGCAATTGTAAAATCAAATCAGTTCTTCCAGAAAAGGAATGTACTAGGAATACACAGCTTAGGATAGAACAGGCTTTAAATCAACATCATAATGAAACCCTCCCTGTGGATTAAACAAAAAGTAAAGATGTGGTTAAAATCTGTCATAATAAAAAGTAACAAGATAACAACTGAACCTGGGTGAATAAAAGAAGATAGCAATTCACGCATTCCGTTAAAAAAATATACTTCTAATTAAGAGAATAAATAAGCCATGGTAAATGTATTTGCTTCAGGGGAGGAGGGCAGAGCAGGGGATAGGAAGTAACAGACTTTGGTCTCCTGTCATAAGCAATTTAGAATAACCAGCCTTTTAAAATGATTGCTGGGCGCCTGGGTGGCTCAGTTGGTTGAGCGACCGCCTTCGGCTCAGGTCATGATCCCGGAGTCCCGGGATCGAGTCCCACATCGGGCTCCCTGCTCGGCGGGGAGTCTGCTTCTCCCTCTGACCCTCTGACCCTCTTCCCTCTCGTGCTTTCTATCTCTCATTCTCTCTCTCTCTCTCAAATAAATAAATAAAATCTTTAAAAAAAAATAAAATAAAATGATTGCTAAGTAAAATTGTGACTCAAAGTAGAATAAACAGCATCTTTTATCAAACAGAGAGTGACATAAACCACAGTCTTTGGCATGGGCAACCGTCACTGATGACTGGAGACAGCACCTGGGTGGGGGGTGGCATCAGCCAGGAGTGGGAACAAGCCATTGGCCTTGTCCCAGGACACCACCGCCATCTTTCTTTCCTTTCTCCAGTTGATTCCGCACTCCGCAGCCAAAAGAGGCTGACCCGGGTCTTGCTTCCTTACACTCTTGCACTGAGGCATTCTTTTCCTAGTTTCTCTACATTGTCACCCAGACACTCATCTGGGACAGGTAGCTGGAGGTGAATGAGCTGGCCTAACACAGAAAGAATAAGTATACACTGGCCTGTGTCTTGGTTTCAGCCAGCAAAATTCTGACTGCTTGATGGTTGGCTTGTTTTGACGGGAAGGATGGAATGAGAATACAACTGGAGGAGAAACGGGGCTCACTACAAACATAACCTTCTGTAGGAAGGACAGAGAACATTCTTAAATAGGCAATGACAAAGTACCAGAAAAGGCGTTTCAAAAGCAATTAATTATCTTTACATCGAAACAAAATTCAGTACTAAGGTGTATGAACGGAAGTTAGTTTCTATATATAGACATGATAATGATGGCTAATAATTTATATTGTGCTTATAATGCGTTGGACGTTGTCTTAAACAGTTTGCATACATTCAGTGAGCTAATCATCACCATCCCATATACAATGTGCTGGCTGTTATTACACTCATTTTCAGAGAGCTTAGGCATAGAGGGGTTCTAAACCTTACCTGAGGTCACACAGTGGGTGACAGCCAGGACGCTAACCCACTTAAAAAACACTAAACTCTACAGCTAGGGACCCCAAGCAATAGAGACGAGATTGAGAGCATTTGATTTTTAAGGGCCAACGGGGCTATGAAATTGCTCCTTTTATCTTCCTTGCATTCTGAGATTTTTGTTTCTTGGTCTTTTTTCTTCGTTTGGGGTGATAGGGAGTCAGATTATTGTTCCCTGGTGCTTTTACGAAGGCCTGCTAAAGGTAAAGACACCGGAGTGGCCTACAGACGTCTATCAGAGAGTTAGCAGCTCCGATGAAAAATGATGAAAAGGGCAATTGCAAACAAAGCCTGTCCATATTGGCTTAAATTAGGTCATTGATTTCAGGGCTCAGCCTTTGCTTTATATAATTTCATTACCGTTTCCATGGATAATAGTGGCCAACTGCCAATATGAGTCTCTAAAGTGAGGGGGCTGGTCAAGCCTGCTCACCCTGGGCAGGAGAAGACTCTGGGAACACTGGCACGAAGGTTGCCCACGTTGTCCATGGGCACTGAGGATGAACACGATTCAAAAGAAGTTAGCTTGTCTCATACCGTATGCATCCGGATGCCACATCACAATACTTTGACAGAAATAGGGATCATACCCTGTAGCCTGGGGGAACCTAGTCTTTCTCAAGGGATAATTATAACCAAAATTTATTTCTAAATAAATGTGCTCAAATGACAGAGCTGTATAGTATTCATGATTTGAAAAAGGAATTAATGAAATGTTTAATGGTTTAGTATAAACAGATAGATTCCGGTGTTGAGAATATAACAAATTCCTTGTCACAAACTACAGCAAAACATGAAAAAGAACGCAATTTCGCTGACAAACAATATATACACAATTCTTGTTGATCTAATGTGAATCGCATGGATAATACCCTCACACAGCTAAACAACCAAGTAGGCAACACTGTATCAAATAATAATAAACCAGGATTTCTGACCCTTGTCACATGTAACAGTGAGGTTCAAATTATTCTTTGTTGTGGGAAACTGTGCTACACATTGTGGAATATTTCCCAATAGCCCTGACCTTGACCCCCAGGAAGTCAGCAATCATCAACCACCCTCAGTCCTGCCCAGGGTCCCCTTAAGAGCCAAATTGTCATTGTCATGCCCCAGGCCTGTGATTGACAACCGCTGTTGGCGACATAAAGAACTGATCAGCCATTATCTTAGCAGGTAACTACTAAATTCTGATTTTAATTTGTATTACTTTTTAAAACACAAATTATTCTCATTCTATACTAGGATGATCACAGAGTCCTTAAGCAGAGAACAGGAAACAGGGTTTAGACAGGACAGAGCTCTAAGAAAACCTAAGAGAAGTACCTTCTGAAAGGTAATTTTTATCTGCTTTCTTTTCAGTATCAGTGATGAGAAGGAATAGCAATACAACTTTGGATTACTGGCCATTTCTAAAAACTTTGAACGTTGTTCTGCCAAAGTACACAGAAGAACACTGTGAAACACAAAGCTAAAACACTAAACAGAAGTTGGCATTTCTTTGAGGAATATGGTCAAACCAAATAGAAAGATAGGAAAAAAACGAGCCAAGCATAAACCCAAGCTCAGTATATATGCCTGTTTAGCCAAGAAGACAAGGTTCTAGCTGACTTCCACTTATTTTGTCTTTGTGAATGATGGCACAAGTGACTACTTGGCTACAAAGGAAGGATTTTTTTTTTTTAATTAAGAATTAAGAATTATTTTTAGAGAGAGACAGAGAGAGAGGAAGAACAGGGGGAGAGGCAAAGGGAGAAGGAGAAAATCCTCAAGCGGACTCTGTGCTGAGTCCGTGGAGTCTGACTCGGGACTCGATCCCAGGACCCCTGAGATCATGACCTGAGCTGAAATCAAGAGTCGGTTGCTTAAGCAACTGAGCCAGCCAGGCGCCCCAGGAAGGACTCCTTTAGAGCACTTTGGGAATTTTTTTCAAAGAGGGACTTCACGTATTCAACCTATAAAAGTCATCCTTTGCTATATTAGAGAGCTTGCACTGATATAACAAACTACCCTACACTGTGAGGCTTCAACAACAGACGTTTATTTCTCAGAGTGCTGGAGTCTGGGAAGTGTTAAGTTCAATGTCTCAGTAGATTCGATACCTGGTGAGAACTATTTCCCAAGCTTTCAGAAAGCAAATGAGGCAGGAAGAGAGAGAAATCTGGTATCTCTTGCTCTTCTAATAAAGACACTAATCCCATCATGTGTACTCAACTCATGATCTCATCGAAACCTACTCACCTCCCCCAACGCCCCCCACCCCGTACCATCACATCGGAGGTTAGGGTTTCAACCTCTGAATTTTGAAGGACCAAGAACATTCCATTCGGTCCCCAGCACGTGGGAAAAATTAGAACTGAGTTATGGAGAGATTTGTTCTAAGAGGAGGGCCTGTCTTTGAGAACACCAAAGCATTATATAAAATAACACTGCCTTGATCCAAGACTGAGTAAATATGAAGTTATAATCTTTACTTACAATTCAGGTAGCACTTGTAATCACATGACCAGAAAATGTTCGAATAACTCAAAAATTGTTAGGACCTTTCATATTTTCATGATGTGACAATGTAACTTTTCCCAGACGGAAAGCCTGGGGCATTAGGGGGATACACACTCACTTCTTGTGTATGCTGAGACTGAGCTGGAAACTGAACTTCAAACTTGGACTTCGACCTTGCTTCTCACAATGTGATCAGTGGACTGACAGTATCAGCATCACCTCGGAGCTCATAAGAAACTCAAAAGCTCAATACGTGACCCAGATATATTTAATCAGAATCTGCATTTTAACAACATAACAAGGTAATAATCACACTCATTGAAGTCTGAAAGGCACTGCTCTGGAGAAGTCAATTTTATCATTTAGGATCATATTGTATAAAACCTTTTGTGATAACCAAGACAAATATTTTTTTCAAAATGGTCTTTTTAGAACTTAGTGGAATATATGAAAAAATTCTTTAAAGACCTTCTGACATTCCAGGAATAATATATTGTATTGAAAATGTAAGAACAGGAAACAAAATTAAATGTAAGTAGGAAGACGATGACTAAGCTAATCATTTACTGTAGATGTTTTCAAAGACAGGTATTTCTGACTAAATTCGACCTGGGCCATACTTCAAGCTCTAAAAAAACCTACTCTCTGAGCAATTACTGTACCCACGGTGGATACTCCCCATCATTTCTTACTGGTGACATGTTTTGGTTCTTCCACACAAACATAAGAAAAGCTACGCTGGCACTAACAAGTAAATAAAAAAGTTATTAAAAACCTAAGATGGCCCCTTCAGCCAAAGAGCAGGATGTGGTTTATTTTGAAAGCTTCCCTTTCTTTTTTTTCATCTAATCGTCCTTTCTTCCCCGTTCTTTCTTTCTCTCTTTTTTGCTTAAGAGTTTAAGACAACAGGTGTTACTCGTTACCCACGGCTGACAAGCCTTTGTGATCCCGGCCACTGAATGCTTTAAAACTTTTGAGACCGGGAGATCTGGGGAACCTTGGCAGAAGTCCTCCCACACCAACACCAGTGGTTGACACTGCTCTTCTTTTAAAATGATAAGTCAAGGCTCAATGCAAAAGATTAAAGAACATCAATAAATAGCACACAAATTAGTTCAATAAATGAAAAACAATCTCATGTAATTAAAAAGCAATTGTAAAAATCTTTTTAAAAACGAAAGCAAATTGAACTCAGCCACTGAACTGTAGACAAAGACATTTCGGGTACATTGAAAGGGTTCATTTTGCTCAGCAGCTTTTCTATTCCCCTACTCAGACAACAACAATACTGGAACAGGAAATATGTCAAAAAGGTGGAAGATTAGAAGCTTAAAGCCCATAATCCTTGTGGCGGCAGCCAAAAACATCATTAAGGAGGAACACTCATTTACGTTTCCATTCTCTTCCAAACCTAATCTCATTATTTTTTTCAGGACCCCCGGAAGAACAACAATTTGGGGTCAACGTTTGAACAGTGTTAGATGACTGCTCACTGGACCCAATGACCTGACTCAGAATGAGATTTCAGGAGTAGGAATTTTAAAAAAGATATTTTTCTCTCCCAAACCCAGAAAAGTCATCCTTTTACAGAAGAATGCCAGGAACACTAGGGTGTTGCCTCTAGAATTCACTTTTGTAACCCTCCTGCTGTTCCACAGGGAGGACTGGAGACACTCAGCTGTCAGGGAAAGCTTTTCCCTCAACATCTCAACTCACCGAATACAGTAACAATCTCTGCAGGCCGATTGCCCTTCCAGCCCTCCAGAAAACATCAGCTCTAAACAAAACGCCACATCTTTCCCGTTTCTGGTCCTCCCTTGCCTTTTTACAGGGCCAAGCAAGAAGAAATTAACAAACCCCAAGGACTTGCCACTCAAATCTGGGCAGCTGATCACCTTCGTGAATATTAGATGAAACTAAAGAGCAAGAATGCTAATTTTAGAGAGACGTGGGCATAACGTTTTCCCGCGTCTGTGAAAGCGGATTTCCTCCTTTGTTTCTCCATTATCTGTGTATTGCATTTCTTATGGAAACAAAACATCTCTTTCTAGCTTACTCTGGAATCCTGGGGAATCTCTTAGGATCCTTCATAATCTTGCTCATAAGGCCATTATTTACTGAGTTCCGCCTCTACGCAAGGCACTGAACTAGTCACTTAATAGGCTTTACCTAATTTACTTCCTAATGTACTTCTGTATTCCCATTTTTCAGATGGAGGAAGCTGGACTGAAGGAAGTGAAGGTAATTACAATAAAAACTCCACTAATCAGGTTTTGTTTATTTTTCTAAACATTTTATTTATTTATTTGAGAGAGGGAGAGCGCAGGCGAGAGAGAGCACAAGCAGCGGAAGCAGCAGAGGGAGAGGGAGAAGCAGGTTCCCCGCGGAGCAGGGACCGAACCACCCAGGCGCCCCCTCTAATCAGGTTTTCCACACCAAATGTGATGGCCTGTAGTCTACCCCCAGCAATGAACGATAAATATTTGTTCCACTGAACAGATTTGGAAAGAAAGGGCTTCACTCACTAGACAATGAGGCGGGTCCTTGGAAGGAAATGCACCACCCAAGAGAAAAAGGAGCTGGTGGTCATATGCCATACCTTTTTCAAAAGCAGTGAACTCCAAGGGCATAATCATTAATAAATTCCAAGATCAATCACCTAAAATTATAATACTAGAAGGAAATGCTTTATAAACAAACCCTAATTTCAAAGAATCAAAAATACTGGACATAAACATCATAAGTGTTTACGACCTGAAGTAAATGAAGGTCCATTGAGTTGCCCACAATACTGGGAATAAAATGGAAAGCGCGAAAGAATGGAAAGCAAGGAGACAGACAAAGTGGGAACCTAAATAGCCTTGTTATGTGGTCTAGCTTTAAATTGATTTAGTGTCTTCAGGGATGGACTAGAAATTATATAGTTCTATGAAAAATATACAAATGAAAAAACCATTTTACCTCTTTTGCAAACACTTTACTTCCCCAGAAACCCAAAGGTAGCATTAAAGCCCTTTTCCCTCAGGCTTCCTAACCTACCAGATAACATTTATGTAGGACTTCTCTCCTATGATGAATTGTATAGTTTCATTTTTTCACCTCCATGAGAGAACAGTTTTAAAGACAGGCACCATATTTATATTTAGGGGTTTTATAATTTAAAGACATTTGAGGAAAGAAAAAAAAAGCAATGGAATTACTTTTGTGATACACTCATCTCAAACAATGTTTTTTAAATCAGATCCTCATTCACCACAAGCACCCTCCTCATATTCAGGCAGAAGTTCTGAACCTGGTCACCACGTTGCCACCTCCAATTACCACCCCAGCACATCAGTGTTCTTTCTTACATCTTTTTTTTTTAAATTTTATTTATTTTTGAGAGAGAGAGAGAATGACAGAGAGAGAGAGACAGAGAGAGAGAGAGAGAATGAGAGGGGGGAGGGTCAGAGGGAGAAGCAGACTCCCCACTAAGCAGGGAGCCTGATGTGGGACTAGATCCCAGGACTCCAGGATCATGACCTGAGCCGAAGGCAGTCGCTTAACCAACTGAGCCACCCAGGCACCCTCTTTCTTACATCTTTCCTGTGGGTGGTAGATGAAATTAAACCCATGCTGGCTTGGGGAAACCATGAATCTTGTATTTGTAAATTCTGAAATCATTGTTATTCTGTGCTCAAGGCACTCTGTGATTACTTGAAAATGGAAAATCATTGAAATCGTTGCACCTTTCAAGGAAAAAACAATGTTAAGAATATAGGAACATCCTTACTCGACAAGTAGGTACTGAGAGTTTCTGGTGAGATGGCAAATTAGGGTCCCAAGACAAATAAGAAAGGTGAGCTTGCTGGCCTCCTGAATGTCACATCACACAAGCAATTACATAGGTGGATTGACAAATGCCATCACAGAGCACCCAGGGCTCTATAGAGGCTCTGACAAAGGGCAGGAGGTGGGCCAGCAAAGGCTTGCTTGGGGAGGAAAGTCTACTCTGGAAAACAAAGGACATAGATGGAGTTAGTGAGAACAGCATGCATTTGAGGGGAGAAGATGCAGGTGGAGGGGGTGGGAGCTGGCATGGGATGAAAGAAAAGCAGGCATGCAGGCCTGGAGCACGGAGAACACAACCACATCAAAGCCCTTCCGGGTAGCACAGGACGGGCAGGAGAAGAGGAGAGATGAAGCAGCTGGAGTGACTGGAAGCAGGTGATCAAGACTCTTGAGGAAATACCAAATGATGCAATGCGCACCCTGAGGGGTGTGGGCAGAAGACCTGTGGCACTGTGGAGACTAACTAAGGAGGCAGCTAGCTCTTTGCAGTCTCTCAGAGCAGAGACCATGGGGATTAGGGCAAGGCACTAATACAAGTTAGAGACGGCGGGATGGTTTTGAGCATGGAGGACATGGGTGACACACACTTTGGATATTATGAGGGATGTGGAGGGCTTAATAAAAACGAAATCATCAAGAATTGTCTCCAAACTTCTAGATGGAGCAACTACATGGAGGACGGACCAAGGAAACACAGATTAAGGAGCAGGTGGGGTGGTGACATGGTAAGTTCAATTCACGACATTAAAATGGAGGTGCCGGTACAAGATCCGAGCACTGGTATTCCAGCAAGCTGTTCAATATTTGGGTCCAAAGAGTGCGGAGGAAGTCACGGATAAAGACATGGCTTTCATCAACGCAGAGATGGTAACTGCCAACAGTGAAGCAATGAGGCTGCTCAGGGAGCATGGGAGGACGCCAGATCCCCAAGGGTCACTTACATTCAAGAGAGGTAACCGGAAAGGAAGCACAGTAAGGAGACAGAGGAGATGCAATGGGGGAGAGAGAGAGGAAACACCAAGAGTGGGCTTGACACTCCTCTCGACTGCCTTGAGTCAATATAAAAGCGTTTCCGGAAAGTGGCCAAGAATAACATGGAATGATTTCCACAGGTCCAGTACGAATCTGCCAGTCGAATTCACTGGCTTTGAAACCAGCAGGTTCAGTGTACGAATGGGGGTGGAAGTCACATGAGATTGGATCACAGAGTGGAACAGAGGTGAAGAGACATGTTCCCTAAGAGTAGACCAAGAATAGCACTTCTCAAACAATCTGGCCTCTTGACACCTTTATTCTCCCAAACGTGACGGATGACCCATCCAAAAAACTTTCTTCCACGTTGTTCACATCTATTGATTAAAATGCACTGTTGGGGCGCCTGGGGGGCTCAGTCGGTTAAGCGTCCTACTCTCGGATTCAGCTCAGGTCAGGATCTCAGGGTCGGGGGCTTGATCCCCATGATCAGGGCAGAGTCAGCTTCCCCTCCTCCTCTGCCCCCAACTCCTGCTTGCTCTCTCGACCCCTCTCTAGAATAAATAAATAAATCTTTAAAAAACTGCAGTGGAAGTTCCAAGTGGGAAATGATCTAAATATTTATTAATTAATTTAAAACATCAATAACTCCCTTAATTACTGTATTTTTCTATAACGTAACTATATTTTCCCAAACAAAAGCATGTGGTCAGAAGAGCATCTTTTCATGTTTCCAGATACAAAACTTAATATACACCCTAATGAATGAAAATGGGCCTCCCCTATCTACTCTTGGATGCAATTTGTAGTAATAGCACAACAGGGCACAAGACAGAAAGTCAGCCTTCCCTTGAAACAGGAGAAAAAACAAACTCCCCTTCCATTGTAATGAGGGCAAGGAGGCAATCCTGGGTGTGGATGTGAGTAAAAGAACAGGTGGCAAGGCAGGAGGATGAGGGACTTTTCCCAAACAGTAGGTCCTGAAAAATAGGATCATGACGCAGGGAAATGAGAGGTCAGAAATTTTAAAAACATAGAGAATATCTAAGTAGAAATACTCAAGTGAACCTTTCTTCTTATGAAATCCACAGAATGAGATCTCCTCTGAACAATGTACATGAAATATCACAAAAGGTATTTGTGTTTGTTGAGAAATTGTGACCCATCTGGAAAACTAAAATGCATGCCAAAAGGTTTTAGAAGAAACCATAAAAGAAATGCAACATCACTGACCTTTCTGGAGAAAAGTCAAGAATGTGGTGGCTATTTTCAGCTTTTTGTACACTAGCAATAATGGTGTTATCATGCGATAGAACAGGAGGGTGACATGGTTACGTCTGATGCAACAGCATCGCTCCTCTGTGCATCTCTCAACCATGTCACATAGAAAAAAAGGTTTACAAATAGAAACACGGATGGAAGTTCAAGTCCAGTAGGGATCAGCTGGACTAAGAACAGCTCACAGTCACCCAATCTCTGCTCTTCTCTGCACCCCCAGGTAATCCAAAGCCTTCATCAGAGTGATGATAAGGGAATCAGTCAATGACTAAGATGGCGGCCGGGGCAAGGGCAGGTGAGACCATCGTCTCAAACGTCACTGAAGCGCCTCTGACTTCGGGAACATGTTGTTCCGTCAGAGGCTCTTAACCTTTTCTATTATGCAAGCCTCATTCGGAGTCTGCTGCAGCCTCAGACTCTGCAAAACAATGTTGTACAGGCATAAGAGCAAATAATAACTGGAATTAAAAACTTAATTTATAATATAGAAAAATGCATGTGTCAGAGTTATCACCTTCCGGAGAAAGATCTAGCACTATTTTTACGACCTAGTAGGGTTACAAATATCCAACGTGGGGGTGACTGCTGCCAACATAAACAGTAGTTTACAGCCTAATGGGAAGGCAAGCCCATAAAGAGATAAATCGAATAGATTGAAGAAATATGAAAGTAGCAAATGCACTTGAGGAATCCGATACAGAGGAGGGTCTCTTAGTTTCCAGGTGGAGATGCTATCTGAGCTGAGCCCTTAGGGCATGAAGATTTTATCCTTATCTATAAATTAAGCAAAAAAAATTGCCAATTAAGCAGGGGTAGTCTCTGGATGGCTATGGAGAGAGATTATGAAAAAAGGAGGCAAAACCTTGTCAAAAACTTTTTAGTGGCATTTCAAAAACAAACGATTTTAAACAAAGATAGAAAAAATATATGATAGTAGCAACTTCTTCTGTAAAGTGGCTCGAGGCTCAAGGTCTACTTCCCATGCCCTTAGAGCAAGTATCATGTTGAAAAAGCCAGATCCCTTTTTATTTTTTTCTTTGCCCATAAAGCAAGAAACACCAACTATTACCATATGTCTCATCTCCAAAGAGGCAAAAAGGGTGAACAAAGGAGTCATAAGACACCAATTAAAAGATTCTCGCACCACATGAATTTTTTATTTAAAAATCAGAAACTAGAATTTAGTCCCATGAAATTTTACCTTGCAAGAGTGCCAACCAAGGTCATAAGCATAATAAGAACCTATGTAAATCTAAAGGGGATTAATGATCAAAACTGGAATTTGAGAAGTATAAATCCGAGTTTAAGAAAAACCTCCATGCCTTCAAAGAGTACATCATGCGATTTGTTAATGGCCGTGTCGGACGTGTCTTCCCACACCTGGCATGGAAGGGGGGAGTGACGGCCATCGATGAAGGCCAGATGACAATGTGTACAGAAGGAAATATAGCGACACCCCTCCCAGAACTGATCTTTCCCTCAGAAGACGAAGTGTCATCTTGCCCTCCTAACTCAATCACCATTTATATCCAGAAAAGAACAAAAGGAGGCAGAGGGGAAGGTGGGGGGGGGGGGGGGAGAGAAGAAAGGGAGAAACTGAAAGGGACAGGGAAAAAGACAGAGAAGCAGACAGAAAACAAGAGGAGAGACAGAGAGGGGCGCCTGGGTGGCTCAGTCGTTAAACGTCTGCCTTCGGCTCAGGTCATGGTCCCAGGGTCCTGGGATCGAGCCCCACGTCATCGGGCTCCCTGCTCGGCGGGAAGCCTGTTTCTCCCTCTTCCCCACTTGTATTCCCTCTCCCGCTGTGTCTCTCTCTGTCAAATAAATAAATAAAATCTTAAAAAAAAAAAAAAGAGGAGAGAGAGAGAGAGAGAGAGAGAGAAGGGAGGAAAGCAGGAGCAAGAGACCATAGAAAACACTTATAAACAATAGATGCTCAGCAAATGCTAGCATTTCCTAACAGCACTTCAGCATTTCACACAAGATGGACTCGTTCTTTCCCTTTAACATTATGTATGTTACCCAAAGGGCTGTAAGTTTCTTCATATGTTTATGAAGAATTCTAAAACACCAGCAAACTTCCTGAAAGCTCAGTGTCCGAGGACTGCTGTGAATAATGCTAAGGGACTATGACCTTGAAATGATCACAATCACAGGTAAACCACAGTGTTACAAAACATACTTCAAAGGGAAAGACCGGTAGATTTTCAGGAGATAATAAGCAGCTCTCCTCTCAATCATGACCATTCGTAAACAGCAGGTTTTGCTACATGAGCAACAAACCACGAAGACTTCAAATACATCCACAGACAAAATTAGCTGCAGGAAAGAGTTAATTTCAAATATCGAACAATATATATGTTCCTAATATATAAATGGCAACCGGGGGCTAGTCAGGACATTTTAGTAATGGTAGGGGCCTGAGGAATCAATCATAAACCCCTTCTAATTGTAGTGGAAAACAGAAACAGGAAAGGAAATAGAAAAACCTGAAGTCACATTTCACCTACTTCTGAATTCTGCTCTTGAAGAGCCCAGCAACTTTCATTTCACTGAATTCCTAAGGGGAAGGTCTACAATCACTGTTGTCTGGTAGCCAATTATTCCCCAAGAGGAACCCATACATCTCCCTCCTTTGGACTCACTTCCAGCGTTCACAGTGCGTGCTGAGGGGGAGTTTAAGAAAAAAACCAAAACCCTCTTGTTAAAATATCACCTGAAAATATCATATGAAAACAGGTCAAATAGAAGATTGAGTTGATGGGGTGAAAGGGGTGTCAGTAGAGGAATACTGAGACAAAATCCTTTCATCCAGTTTTCTCCAAAGACATTGAATCAGTAAGAGTGTTGCGATAACCCCGAGGGTCAAAGGGATGAGAATGTTCATACTGGGGAGAAAAGAAAGAGTGAAGAAGGTCAGGGTAGCAAGACTCGGAACTCTCTGTGAAAGCCACGCATACTGTCCAACACTATCATTTCTCCAAAGAAACGTCGGCCAACCTAAGATGCTCGGTGTGGCTATACTTGTAATTTAGACATGCTTACTCTCAAGTTTCAGGTGTGTACAACGATTCCAGTGGGAGACACACCATCCAAGCAGCATTCTGCTGTCAAAATAGAACCCGGATAAACCAAGGGTCATACGTGCCATTTAGAATGGCTTACATAGAACACTGAGGACCACAAATGCGTTCATAATGCTTCCCCAGGCTCACAACATCCTCCCCAACTTTATAACGTTCACCATCTAAATGAAGTATCTAGAAATATGCTGAAATTCAGGCAATTGCCCTCATAAGGTCATATAAGGGACCCCCCCCACAAAGTGTACAAATTTCCATGTGTCCAAAAACCAAGAAAATCTACAGTGTAGCATGGAGGCTTTCAATACCAGCTGGTAATGAAACATGGAAAAAGAAGTGTGGGAGTCAGACAGACCTGTTGTTGAAGAACCCAAAGTTCTCGCTGGTATGATCACCAACATGGGAAAATAATTTACTTGCTTTCCGGTTTAAGATAAAAGGAAAAGACACGTAAAGCACCACGGTAAGGCGATGAACAGAATGCTTTCCTAATAAATGTTAGGTCCTCCCAGTACTGGACTTTCTCCTTCACTAATTTTGGGCTCCCTCTTCTCTAAGCTTCCACCACGTGATAAAAGCATTCACGCCCTCCCTATATCTACCGCACTTCAACACCTGAGGGAAGCAGAACCTCGGGTTCCAGAATTTCCTAGGACTTTGTGACCGGGAAATATATAATATATATCCCCTGGCTCTCCGTGCTGACACAAAGTATTTTGAGGACGTTACTGTTGATTAAACTGAGCCGGAACAAATAACAAAACAAAATGAAACTATTTACGCTACAAAACAACTTTTTCAACACATTAAAGGCTTTTTAAGTAATTCAAATACACCTTTGACAAATAAAATAAAACTTCATGCTAAATCGATAGCAGACCTTTTCAACCATAATCTGAAAGAAATTAGATAATCCAGAAATTGAAATCGGGCAGTTAAAAGTTACACTGATAGGAATTGGTTAATGAATTATGGTGTCTTTTGGGGTAGGATTAGAAAAGCCCTATTTGAATTACCAAATGGGGATGTTAAGACAGAAGGCAGAAGCAGCATGTATTGATTTATCACTAAGTATTATTGCACGAAGTCTTTGTGGCAATAACTTTTTAATTCCTTTTCACTTAGCCAAAATATACTCATATAAGACCACCAAAACTCTTATTTACCGTCATACTGACCAATGTTATTTTAACAGTGAAAGTCACCATCTTACAAACAGTAAATCCATAGCCCTATAAGATTTAATTAAAAGACATTTATCATCCAGACACTAAGAGAGTGGAAGGAAATAAAAGACAAAAACATCACCTTCTAGAGTGACGACAATTATGGTGAGTTATTGGTTGGGAGAGCTGAACATCCCCAAAATGATGTAAAAATCAACCCTCTAAGAAGGTTGATTGGTGGAAATAACAGATTCTCAAAAATAAGAGTTTGCCCATTTAAAGACTGGCAAAAAATGTTCAAGGAACCAAGTCATAAATATAAGAGTCTTCAACACACACTTCACATGGGACCACACATTTTTGCTTTGGAAATGTAACTAAATCTACAGACCCCAAAGCAATTCCTTTTCTATCTGATCAGAGTCTACATTGCAACGAAAATTTTCTACACTCCTTTGCTTAGCTGACGAAGCATTTCTTTTGGGTACCTAGAGTGCAGTGGATGAATCCAGACTCATTATGAGTGATAGATTGCCCCCTCTGACATTTCTTTTACTTTTGGTCAATTCCCAGGTTTCTAAAATTAATGAAATACCAGTATCTAATAAACAGGGCTGATAATAGTACTTATCTTAGTTTGGGTTTCCCACAAAGTAGACCCCCAGACAAAGATTGTACTGCAAAGCAGGGGAAGCTATAATGTGAAGGGAAAGCACTCAATAAACAAAGTATCATCCTACTAGCTCCACAGTGGGACATGGTAGCTTAACCCTAGCAGGAAATTCTGGAAATGGTGGAAAACCCCCATCTCTGAAATACCGCTTCTGAGGAGCAAGGGAACTGGGGTATTCATATACCAACTCTCGTCAGTCATTTCTGAAATACTCCTGGACAAAAGTAAAGCAGCAAAAACAGTCCCAGGAAAATACCTCAGCCACGGAGATTCAGATATGGGCTGCTGGAAGTCTTCTAGTACGCACTGACATGGTACGATGCAAGAGATATGAGTGGGCTGGATGAATTACTGTACATAACGTGCCCAGAAGAGTACAGAGCAGATGGAAAGCATTCCATAATGTTACTTACCATTACGTTCAGGATTATTAGTATTGCTAGCAAGGAGGCATTGGACAGTTCTACCAGGCATTGATGTCTGCGTCCCGCTACAAGGAAGCCAGTTCATTCCCCCAGCAGAGTAGCTACTCCAAAACATTTAATGATCATCATTATGTTGATTGTCATTCAATCAGAGGTTCATGCTCAACAACAGGCTGTTAGTTGCTTTTGTGTACTTATAAATCTATGAGACGTACAAACAAGCACCAACCCGATACACGAAGTCTTCATCCTAGAACCACTTAGTCTTTACTCCCCAAATCCACGGCCTCTGCCTTCACTTCCATTTTCAGGCATGACCCTGAAAATCTCATGACAGGTTGTAGCTGGTTTTCTTCATTCTCAAAGCTATAGAAATGGCTGACCCAGAACTGAGGCCGACCACAGCGTAGATTCAATTTTCACAAAGGACATAAACAAATGCTAAAGATTTCCTCCTTACAAGCTGCTGCGTTTACTAAATTAATTCTTTATGGACTCAGACAGGGGATCTCAAACACCACATCAGCTGGAAGCAGCAAACACTAATCCAGGCCATTGAAACCAGATGATATCAAATCCACGTATGGAGAATTTGTTGCGTGAAAGTGAATTTGGACACTGGGCAGCCAGGTGGGAGGTGGGGAGAGACAGGTGACTATGATGGAGAGGACAGACTGGCAGCCTCCTTAGGCAGAGACGGTTAAGCCACACGAAATATCAATTATTACAGAGATGCTTATTTTAAACTGAATATTATGGTGAGAAAGAAATCATAAGATTTGGGGGCACCTGGGCAGCACAGACCGTTAAGCGTCTGCCTTCGGCTCAGGTCATGGTCCCAGGGTCCTGGGATCGAGGCCCGCATCGAGCTCCCGGCTCGGCGGGAAGCCTGCTTCTCCCTCTCCCTCTCCCCCGGCTTGTGTTCCCGCTCTCGCTGTCTCTCTCTCTGTCAAATAAATAAATAAATAAATAAATAAATAATCTTAAAAAAAAAAAAAAAGGAAAAGAAATCTTAAGATTTGTCATCAGGCATTACACATGGAATTGTCCTCTGATTGAAAGTAGCCTGAAGTGGGCTGTCCATCAGGGTGCATGGGGAGTGCACCTTTCAAAATGCTGTTATCATCCATTGTCTCCTCTAATAACAACACCCCAATTTGTTCCCACAGGACAAACTTGCCCAGATAAGACCCTGCATTTCCTAGCCAACCTCCTTTGAAGATACACGTATCCAATGAGAGGTGGATCCTTGGCTTTTTGTCCTTTCAGACTTTCCTTTCTGACTGGAGCTAACAAAGTTATTATGCATCCTACAGTCACCTTGACATTGGAAGCCATGTGGTAAGAATGCAACAGCAGAAGACAAGGACCTACATTCACTGATGGACAATGGAGATACCATGCTGACTTTTTAGTACAAGTCTTATAGAAGATGCACATTTTCCACATTTTAACATTTTAAAAAAATGGGATGAGAATTACACTTGATGGTGTTTTAAATTGTGAGTGATCAAGCAGTAGTGCTTTGCCCTGCATATGTTTGAAAGATGCACTCATAGCTACTGATACGGAATTATGTCTAGTGTGGATGCCACTCCTGTTAAGTTTAAATGCCACATAAAATGTCTTCCAAAAGACTACACTATGATTCGATATTGAAATTGAAATTTACTGGTACATAAAAAGGCAATGAAACAGTGCAAGAGGCCATGAATTCGATATTAGAAAAACAAATATTCACTGTTGAAGAAGTGAACACGTTGTCACAACGTCTGGCAAAACGACAAATGAATTCAGGACCATATGAGTAGATGAAGCTGTGTTATACTGTGCTACCAAAATACTTACAAAACTACTACCTCTTTCATGCCAAATAAGAAAAAGCCCAATGTTAAAATTTGTAGGGTGGGTTTTGGGAATTTGGGGACAAAAATCTCACACAATAGTGGAGCTTGCTACAAAACACAATAGATGGCACAAAGGAAAATACCGGATGAACAAGAGTTGGCATCAGTGATTCTCAAACAGGCATTCAAAGGGGGTGATGAACGGCAAGAACTTTTACGAATATCTTAATCAGTATGTGTTGATTCTATGTTCTTTTTAAATATATATTTCAGGGAGATACAAGATAAAAACTCTAAGACTAAAAGACTGCAAAATAAAAAAGGGACAGGTAGACACAAAGGACAATTCAGACACCATTTCCCGGTGTCAGTAACATGTAAAGAGCCCAATACAACTCATTAGGAGGGAAAGGTAACCACTTAAAACTTTATATTTAAATGGTATTTGGAACATTTAACTGCCTCAACAAAATTATAACCTCGGTAGAATTTAGGAAAGCTTGGGGGTTCAGAGATTTTTCTCCTATGGGCTTGAAAGCAAGAACATTTTCATGGGTTGTGGGAAGGATTAGTTTTGAGGCACCTGAAATTGACATTTTAAGTGCTATTCACAGCTAGTAGCTTTTCCTTTCATTACACTTTTATGACTCCATTATGGAAGGGGCAAAGGCAGAACTATAGGTTACTAGTGTAGAGTGACTATCTAAAAAAAAAAAAAAAAAAGATGTCTGCATACCACAAAACATGTGGCATTTAGAAAAAAATAACAGATTGGAAGTATGCAAGGCAGAAGTATACAGAAGTGTAAACATCTTAAAATCCCAAGGCTCAGAAAATACAATGATATTTAACACTCAATAAACCTTATGCAAAGAGTGTATGTAAAACAATAACATTCATTTGCAAAAATAAATGCATACAGAAAGATCTATATTAAACTCAGCAGAATAATTACCTGGGTATGGAAATCATGGTGGCCTAGGGAAAAAGGAAAATGAAGGATTTCTTCTTTAACCACATGAAGAAGTCTAATTATCACAGATGATAATGTGTTCAGAAACTGATAAAAGCATTAACTCAATACGATATGCCCACGTTAAATAAAGTTCCAGCTTCAATTAAAAGTTCAAATGCGGACTGACATAAAGATTCCCTAAGATATTTTAAAGCCCGACTCTCCTCAAATTTAGAAGAGGAAAGAAGGGGTGCCATTTATAGACTGTGAAACTATTATACACTTAAAAAGGAAAGGAGTTGAAATGTTTAGTGAACATCAATGAACATAAGGACCTTTTTTTCCAGCCAAAAATAGTCACTGAAATCCCATCCTATTCAGGAATTTTTGCATGGAATAATTCCCTTAGCGATATTGAAAAACATACAACTGATTCTTTGTCAGTGAATTTGTTTTAAAATCTTTTCCGTTTTGAACCACAGTTACATAGAAATAAAAGTGGTACACTGAAGTCCACTGGAGAACAAGCATTGTGACATACTAGTGTCATCACTGTTCAATGGGGGTTCACTGACGAGAAACGTGATGAGCATCCACCGTTGCATTAACCATAGTGAGTACTCCTTCATGCATTTCGGAGGTCTGCAGTGAGAAGAACAGCAGCCACAACAACAAGCTATTGAAAGTGAAATGCATGGTCTCCTATCTCCTCCTTCTAATATGCACCTAATCTTTTGCCTTGATGAAAAACATCCCCCATTAGTCCCACTGAGGACTAGGCTTGGAGGTCAAGGTGTCCCATTCTCAGTGAGCCTTGGAATGTATAATCTGTCCCCGAGAAAAAAAAATAAACATTGAAAAATGGCAAAGGTCGTTCACCCACCTAAAGAATCCTTGAAAATCCCTCCTGATTGCTGCAGCATCTGATACCGGGAAGCTGACCAAATTTTGATCCTTTCTGGTACTTATCTTCCTGGAGTTCCTTGAGGGTCCACCGTATCTTGCTTCTAATTTCCAATTTTGACTAAATTAGCCAGTTGGAATTTTATTGTTGGCAAGCAAAGGACCCAAAATGATCAACGATGATTGACCGGGCTTTGATGGACTGGGCTTATTTGTGGACTGGGCATTGTGCTAATGGTATGTAATATGTTCCCCACTCATACTCAGTAGATCCGGATCTCGTGCCCTGGATAGGACAGGCCCTATTTGTGGACTGGGAAAAACAGAGGCAGGGACGTGGAGCTTTTTCATTCAGGCTGCCATGATCATCCTGTGCAGAGCATTTCAAAAATCAAATGCCTCGGCCTTGCACCCAGAGATTTTGATTCAATTTGGCTGAGGTGGGGGCCGAGAACGATCAATTTTTTTCAACAAAGTAGTGTTAAATACTTACTATGGACAAGGCAGTAACCATGGACACTTAATCTGAAATCAGGAGTGGAAAAATAAGAGAAACCGTATTTTTTCATTAGAAAAAAACGGAAAATGTCAGATGGTGCCATTACCATTGTTGAAAAGCTCTTCAGGAGACACCAATATGTAGCTAGGGTTGAGCCCTGCTATTCTAGAGTAGGGATTGGCCAACTATGATCTCTACATGCCAAATCCACCATGTTGACTGCATTTAAAAATAAAGTTTTATTGGAAGGCAGCCACATCAACTCATTTACATATTCTCTGTAGCTACTTATAGTATGCACATCTTAAGCGTTGAAAAGTTGTGACAGAAACTGTCTCATCTGCAACGCCAAAAATATTTACTATGTGGCTCTTTACAGAAAGGTCAGCTGACCTGTCAAGTATTTTGTTTAATCCTCTTCACAGCTAAGGTATACTGAACAATTATTATGTGCGAGGAGTTACACATACTATTGTGAGTACATTATTTCCTTTATAGCCTGCAACAACAATCCTAGCACGTAGATATTGGAAAGCCAATTTAGAGACAGGGAAACTGAGGCAAGTTGAAGTAACTTTCCTTTACCCACATAGCTAAGAGATTAGGGAGCTAGTACGGGAATTCAGATCCTATCTCTGTGTAGTACAAATAAACTATGTGACCAATAGACACCATATTTGGTAACCTTAAAGCTAAGGTAGGCAGAACAACGGTGCCCAAAGATATTCACATCCTAATCTCACAGCTTACAAATATGTCACATTACATAGCAAAAACGACTTTGCTACAGTAATCAAGGTTAGGATCTTGAGATAGTTACCGAATACCAGATAATCCAGGTGTGTCTAATTTAATCACAAGATCCTGCTAACTGAAAGAGGGAGACAGGAGAGGCATTGAGAGAACATGTGATGATGAAATCAGAGGCCAGAGTGATGGCGGGAACACAGGAAGGAATGAGGGCATTCGTTAGAAGGTGGAAAACGGAAGACAACAGATTCTCCACTACAGCCTGAAGAAGGTACCAGCCCAGTGCAAATCTTCATTTTAGCTCAGGGAAGACCACATGGGAATTCTGACCTCCAGGACTGCAGAATAATGAATTGGTGTTGTTTTAAGCCAAAAAGTTGGTGGCGATTTGTTGTTACATCACCCATAGGAAACGAAAACACAAGCCATATTTTACTCTCTTGAGCCACACTTGACTATATACGACATGGCAGCAATAGAAGGACTTACTCTAAATCAAACGAATGGCTGAACGTTCACAGAGCATCAGGCTGCACAATTAGATGGGGTTACAGTTGATAAATAAACATGGGGATAAGGAAATACCTAGAAACCCCAAAGGAAGAATTGAGAGATGGACTTCCCCATATAGTAAGACTGATTTCAGCTTATCTTCTCTGAAGACAGAGACTAACCTACCTAGCAGCTAGGTGTAGGGGATGGGGGCGGGGGTGGGGGGGATTATTACAGGGTGCTAGAGAGAGAACACAAGGAAGCTAGCTTTGGCAAGAGCTGAATTACCCCACGGTCAAGACATATAATGAGGAATTCTCTTTTATAGGAGCAGGACTTCCTCTAACACGATTTTTTCCTTCTAGCATCCAAAGGCAAACTTTCTGAAAGCCAGATATATTAATGACACCGCCCTCGACTTTGTTAAAAGATATCATTGTGACTTCAGAGATTATTACAAACTTGTCAAGAGGGGATGATTCTTTAAGTACTCCTTAAGATACCAGACAAACATTTTCCCTAAAGGCGGTATGTCTGAACACATTAGAATACTCCAGTGTGTCCTAGGCATGGCTCTACTGACATTTAGGACCAGAGTTCTTTGTGGTGGGGCTGTCGTGTGTATTGATCCAGGCTTAGCAGCATCTCTGGCCCATACCCACCAGATGCCAGTAGCACAACCAGGACCACTCACGGCAAAAACAAAACAAAACAAAACAAAAAAACAACAAAACAACCCAAAAACCAAAAACCAAAAAAACTTGTCTCCACACATAGCCAAGTGTCCCTTAAGGAGCCAAACTCCCCTCGTTGAAAACCACCAACACAATCGCAGACAACCCTTTTTTTTTTTTTTTTTTTACTTTACTTACAACTTCCTGTTACGTATGTATACTAATCTCATCACTGCTGAAAATCCTCACCAATCAAACATAAATAAGAACCAGTGGCACTGGGAAATATTAAGAGAATTAATTCAGCTCTAGCACATAAAACTTACCCCATTGTCTCTTAGGTATCAGATTTTTATTTTCAATTTCTTAAAAAAAAACCCTGATATTGAAGTAAATATAAATATTCATTTGCTTTTTGTCATGGATATATTAATTCCAGAAGAGTAGGATAATGACAATGTGTGAATGAACAAAGTCTACTGGAAATGGGACTTAATTCTTCATTCTACTCCTGATGTCACATCAACCAGGGAGACAGGACTTTTGAGAAATTTGACAAGGGATGGTTACTGTATTTGCACAGAACTAAACCTATTCAGCATTCAAGGATGGCTCCAATGGAACAATCACCACTTTTCTGGTGCCTTG
This sequence comes from Callorhinus ursinus, assembly GCF_003265705.2. NCBI lineage: Eukaryota > Metazoa > Chordata > Mammalia > Carnivora > Otariidae > Callorhinus > Callorhinus ursinus. The sequence goes on from NW_027397078.1 coordinate 35,030,151, forward strand.
TTCCTTCTTTTGATGGGCTACCCCTTGTTCTTTCACAATTATTTAACTAGGTCTTTTATTAGACTGACTTGTTCACATGCCCATCTATTTCACCTTGTCTTTTTGTATTCCTTGTCTCTAGCGGGGATAACGCCCTTTAAACCAGGGGTTTTCAACAATAGCTACACACCAAAATTAACACGGAGAGCTTTTTGAAATAACAACGAAGCACCAGTACCTCTCATTCATTACTGGTGGGAATACACTTTGGGATAGCCTGGCAATTTCTTACAAAGTTAATCATCCTCTTACCCTATGATCCAAAACTTGTACAATGCGGTACTTATGAAAAGGAGCTGAAAACTTACATTCACACAAAAACTATAGCATGGATGTCTATAGCAGTTTTATTCATAATTGCTTGGACTTGAGAGCAACCAAGATAGGTGAAGGGTTAAATAAAGTGGTGAAGGGTAGTGAAGGGTTAAATAAAGGGTCTTACATCCAGACAGTAGAACAGTATTTAGTGTTACAAAGAAGTGAGCTCTAGGGGCACCTGGGTGGCTCAGTGGTTAAGTGTCTGCCTGGGATCGAGCCCCGCGTCGGGCTCCCTACTCAGCGGGGAGTCTGCTTCTCCCTCCCCCACTCCCCCTGCTTGTGTTCCCTCTCTGTCAAATAAATAAATAAAATCTTAAAAAAAAAAAAGTTAAAAAAGAAGTGAGCTATAATGCCATGAAAAGAAATGTTTGAAACTCAAATGCACGTTAATAAGTCAAAGAAGCCAACGTGAGAAGGGTACATACTGTATGACATACTGGAAAAGGCAAAACGATGGAGAGAGTAAAATGATCAGAGGAGGACCAGACTTAGAGGGAGAGAGGGATGAAGCTGGGGAGCACAGAGGGTTCCTGGGGCAGGGAAACTACCCCGTGTAATACTAGAAGGGTGCGTACATGTCATTGTACATTTGTCCAAACACACAGAATGTACAACACCAAGAGTGAACTATAATGCAATCTAAATTATGGACATTGGATGGTTATGATGGGTCAAAGTAGGTTTATCGACCTTAACAAATACACCACCCTGACAGGGGATGCTGCTAATGAGAGAGGCTATGTATTAGTGGGGACAGGAGATAGATGGAAAATCTCTGGACCACACTCTTAACTCTGCTGTAAACCTTAAACTGCTCTACGAAATAAACTCTTAAAACACAATCAAACTCATGCCAAGGCCCTACCCGCTTAGACGATAATTTAATTGCTTTGGGGGGACTGGGAGAGGGGGTGTGGTGCATTGACATCAGTATTTTTTAATACGCTTCAAGTGTTATTAATGGCCTGGGCTGAGCTCCTATATTTAAACAAGGAGGCAGCATACAAGAACACGCAAGACAGTTCCACGAGGCACCTACCACTGAAAATGAAGTTTTACTGGAATATACTCACATTCATTTGTTTACGTATATATAGCTACACTCAAGGCATAACAGCAGAGTTAAACAGGGACTTTCTGGATGGCAAAGTTGAAGTTATTTTCGATCTGGTCCATTACTGAAATAGCTTCTGAACCCTGGATTTAAATGATTGAAGCTAACAGAGGAATAGCTTAAGAAGAAAAGTCTCTTTACCCCACAGATGACTGGCTGATTCTTTTTTTTTTTTTAAAGATTTTATTTATTTATTTGAGAGAGAGAGAGAGAGAGAGAGCCCAAGAGGGGGTAGGGTCAGAGGGAGAAGCAGACTCCCCGCCGAGCAGGGAGCCCGATGTGGGACTCGATCCCGGGACTCCAGGATCATGACCCGAGGACTGGCTGATTCTAAGAAGAAACAGACAACAAAAGAAGGACCTAGCTTCAATCCCCAGCACCCAATAATGGAACAAAGACAAATTGTGTTCACCCAGATGGAATGTCTGTGAGATGTAATACCAACAACATGCTTAACGGCCACTTTCCCAACAGGTTTCTTTGAACTTCACTCAGACCTTTACTTGTAATTTCCCGTAACAGAAATTATAGATAGAAAAGGAAACGTTAAACAAAACTACAACAAAGCAATTATACAGAATGTGAAGTGAGATATGCCACAGGACAGGACTTCTTCAATCACGGCGATTAAGCAAAAGGCAGGCTGTTAGTCTACATTAAATGAGAACCTAGAAATGTGGGCCATCGTTGGATCTGAGTTTACAACACATATTTGGGGGACAACTGAAAAAAGCTGAATACAAACTGGGCACTGCATGATCTGAAGGCAGTGTGAATCTGTGTAGATGGGAGAATGCTATGGTGTATTTCTATGTTCAAAATGTTCTTAATTAAAGATCTAAAAAAGGTGACACCTGGCCACATCCACAACACAAATAGCAGGTGAGACTGGTGAAAGCGTCCTGATGCACTGGTGTCAAACTGAGCGTACCAATGCGCTCAAAAAATGGGCCAACATCATGCACTCACTGAAGAGAAGACATATCACCACAGGAAGACGAGGGAGATTCAGTCTCGCAGAGATGGAAGGCCGAAGAAGAGCCAGGAAGGAGCAGACAGCATCCATGCATCAGGACACCACCGTGCACATGCGCTGCTGGTGGATTACAGGGACACCTGTGTCACTTCTGTAGTCAACATGAATTTACTAAGCGCTCAGGTCCTGTTTTAGATGCCGGAGAGACAGTGACTCACATATATGCATGGCTCACAGGGCTATTCCACCCTTAGGAGGAGTGGAGGGGACACTGGGTGGGGTGATAAATAAGCAAACCAACAAATGCGAATGTCTAAGATCCTAAAAGCCATCTAGAAACCAAAGCTAAGGACATGGGATAAAGTTAAAAGAGTAGAAAGTGGGGAACTACATCAGATGGAATGGTCAGGACGCTCTGGCATTTTCTCAGGAGACTGGAGTATGAAGATCTGAGGAAATAAACATCCTAAGAGGAGACACAAGATATAGGACTCTGTGACAGGAATAAAGTCGATGGGTTACAAAACAAAGAATAGCAAGTACAAACAGTGCAAAGGGGGGGGGGAGGAGTGGGGAGCGTGATCCCCAAGAAGGAAGGAAAGGTAGGCAGGGGCCAGCTTAGTACAACCATGTGGGACTTGAAGAAGATTTGAGAGCCAATTTTTGGTGCAGTGGGAAGTCACCAGTGAATTAAGAGCAGGGGCATGATGGGATCGGAGCTGTGTTCTTCAAAGAACTTTCTGGCTGTTCCATAAAAAATGATTAGTAAAGGGGGAAGAGATGAAGCATGAAGGGCGACAAAGAAGCAAGTGAAGTGACCCAGGTGAATTCTGAAGGCAGACTTCGTGAAAAATTGTAGGGATCAAACAAAAGGGGCACATTCCAGACTCTAGTCAACACATGGGGTGTGGGGAAACTAGTGAGGGGGACAGAGGAAGCAGGGGTCACTGTGATGTTTCACCGGAGTGTCCGCAATGATGAAATTTACTGAGACAGGGAAATTCTCTTAATCTTACAAGCAGTTTGCCTTCTTTCTGGAACACCCGAAGCTTTATTCTGACTCAAAGTCATTGGATTTTTCTTCCCTCTTTCTGGAACATTTCTTCTGTCAGATCTCATGAGTCACATGTAATCCAAGAAGCCAATTTCACACAGACTACTGTTCGCGACTACTCTACTTTCATAGAATGGGGAGCAATAGAGACTGGAGGGTACTAATCGGCTTTGATAGAGAAAGCCAGGATTACAAAGGATTTGAGAGATAGTATTGGGGTCCATCTTGCCAAAGGCAGGCATGGCAATATCAAAATACTGGTTGTATTTAGAAGAACTGGGGTCCTCCTCTTCCTTTACCTTTGCCTCTTCTTCTTCCTCTCGACAACCCTGGGAATCTAAAAGCTGTCACTTCCCCAAGACAGGCCAAGGTGCCATGGGTTTCACCTCCAAGCATGCGAGCAGTCATGGCCACCAACCCATAATGGCCCAGGATGGCCTCATTCTCCTCCTCTGGGAGCATGCCTACCCAAAGCATGACTTGCCTTTCTGGAGAAAAACTGCACCTGTGCTTACCTTGGCACTTGTTCTTCACCTTCTCTACACAAGAGGACAACAGCTCTGACTATCTTTGATCTCCCAGGGCACCAAGTACATTACCTCGTACGTGAATAAATCAGCGACACTTTGCACGAATTTGCAAATAAACTGTTTGTGGAATGAATGAATCTGCAACTATTGGAAACAAGAGCCTTCAGATTTCTTACAGTATCACGTAAATCCTTATTATATCTAAGAAATATCCATGTGATAATATCTCTAAGGGCCAATGAACTATATAAAACCAATATTCTGTAATTATCATCTGTGCCAATTTAACTAACACATCCAACTAATGTTAGATATTTACTCCTCTTTACTTATTTCCACATTTATCTCTGGCACATTTGGTCCTCCCAAAGACAGGGAGAGTGTTGGGGGTTAAGAGTAACAAGGAAAATCTGGAACACAAGAAAGACCTGAAATGAGGATTAACGTAAGCCAAAAACAATTAGAAACAAGTGTCCCCAGAATGTCCTCACTCAGCCTGCCATGAGCTGCTGAAATAGGCCAACATCCCTATGAACGTTTCTATTTGTACAGATGGAGAATAATATTTTCCAGAGAGGCAAAAAATGAGAGAACGGATGAAATTAATTTGCTGTTCAAGACTGACCAACATTGAAGGTTCTAAGTTCAACCAATAAATTGATTTCAATTATGTTTAAGTTGTCCATTTTTCTATTAAAAAATTGAACATGTAACGTGAACATTAGATTTTCTGTTAAAGAACAGATTTTCTTCCGTGAAGATCTAGCTTAAGCTGAGGGCGATGCAATTTAATTATGTTCTTCTAACAAAATATGAGAATTAATCCTTTCTATGAGACTTACTAAAATGGGAATTAGGAGATTTTTAGTTTCAGGATTCTGTGTCCTTTTATTCTAGGTTATAACATAACTTTCAAATTTTCTCTTAACATGAGGGTTATCACAAAATCTTTCATGCCCTTAAACTATCAAAACAGAAAGAGTAATAAAACAAATTCTACTTCAAAAGGATGAAACTCTTTGGTAATCGTGACATTTGGCCACAACTTATTTGCAAACCGAACTGGAAATCAAACTGAAAAGGTGTAAAAGTCACATAAATTAAAGTGGTGGTTTGGCATCCATCCTAGGTAAACAAAAGGACACTAATAATACCAGGACAGGAGTAGAAAATGCAGGAAGGTAATGCTCACAAAATCACACTTTATAATTGTAAAATTACGATGATTAATGTCACTTTCCTTTACACCAAATGAACTTGATCCACAAAGGTCATAGAGCTTGCTACATTCAAACGTGTAGTGACATCCAAGGTAGGGACCATTAGAACTAATACTCCTCCAATTACTTTATGCTTTGCACTCTGTTAGTTGGTGTCTTATCTCTGCTTTCAGATTTCCCAAAAGGATAAAATGCTTGCCCATTTTCTAATCCAAAAGCCATCGTGGTGAATTAAATATGACAAATATGAAGAAGCAGATGGTTAAACATACTTTCTAAAAATCTCATGGAAGGTTAATGTTACTAATTATTTTACATGGACTTAATTTCACCTCAATATGGGGGAAGAACACTGCTAACACAGGCCTCTCAAGGAAAGGGGTTTATTAATAAATGTACTCTGGGCAGTAGGCCTCTGTCAAATTCCCCATGTAACTAATTAGAAGCAGGAGCAAATAGCAGCACTGATTTCCTTCTAAGACTATTTTGCCAAAAAATACCTTTCAGGTGAAGATTTAAGAAACCAGTATGAGCCAAAGTTATTATACCTAAGAAATACCCACAAAAGCTTATGTTCCAGAACAAATAAAAACTGAAGTGAACTGTTACAGCATAAATATTTGGGACAAAACTTCAGTGTCCACACTGTAACAGTAAGTGGATCTCCTCTCACCTTAACAAAAACGGAGATCAGGGGCACCTGGGTGGCTCAGTCGGTTAGGCATCTGACTCTTGATTTCAGCTCAGGTCATGATCTTGGGGTCCTGCGATCCAGCCCTGCTTCGGGCTCCATGCTCAGCACAGAATCTGCTTGGAATTATCTCTCCCTCTCTTCCTCTGCCTCTTCCCATGTGCCCTCTCTCTCTCTCAGTAAATGAATAAAACCGTTAAATAAAAGGGGATCATAATTTGGGATTGCCTAACATGACATCAGACCCCGTAACTGTCATGTTCACCACATCCTCCAAACGAACTTTGGAGAGAGGGATAATATTGTACGGCCAGGAAGAACAAAAAGAACAAAATATAAATGAAGTTTTTACTATAACATGTGAATCTCCCAGCCAAAGACTTAGAACCACACCGTATATAGAAGCAAATCACAATCACTGCTGCTAACCCCTATAGCCAGGTACACCCTTCACCCTTTCCTCCTTAAGTCAAGGCAAGGAGCTAGCAATGACGTTCTTACTTCTCACGGAATTCCTCAAGCAGTACCTTTCATACAGCATTATATATTTACAAGACTCTTTGTAAAAATTGCCACGAATTTTAGAATATGTTCTACATTAATTTCAGCCCACGAGAAAATCAGAAAAATCCCATATTCATTCCATCTTTTTGGTTACTAAGCCATGACAGAGGTACACTTAGAAGGTAACTTTTCTTAGGTGTAAATATCGAGAACTGCCAGTTAAATGTCATATACCAAATTGTATCCACTTGGTACATTAATTAAGAATAGAAGAGTTGGGGCACCCGGGGGGCTCAGTTGGTAAGTGTCTGCCTTCGGCTCAGGTCATAATCCCAGGGTCCTGGGCTCAAGTCCCGCAGCGGGCTCCCTGCTCAGTGGGAAGCCTGCTTCTCCCTCTCCCACTCCCCCGCTTGTGTTCCCTCTCTCGCTGTGTCTCTCTCTGTCAAATAAATAAATAAAACCTTAAAAAAAAAAAAAGAATAGAAGAGTTTTCCAAAGGGATTAAAACAAGGACGTCATACCCAACACCATCTAACATCTAGCGAGAAAGGACCAGCAGAGACTGGAGAACTGAGGATGCCTCCATGGGCCTTAGTCCCAGGCTGCGTTCTTCTTCGAAGGATTAAACAGTAATGTAAACCAAAACAGACAAACAGGTTCATTCATTCACCAAATAGCTCTTGAGCTTGGTGTTAACCTGCTTGCTGGTGATGCCACAGAGGAAATAGACAAAATCCCATCCTGCAAGGAGTTCACATTTCTCATTACATGATGTACTATTATATGAACAGCAACTGGACTTCCAGCCAGTTGTTTATACAGCACGTTGCACTTTTCTAGAAACATCCACATTACCCCAGATCTCACAGGAAGAACACTGCAAAATGACCATGGAGCCAACAAGGGCTAGACAGAAGACAGAAGAGAGGCTGAGGTCCCCAATCTCCTGTCTTTGCCTATGGCCATCAAAGGCATAACGTAACAAACATGACCAGAAAACGTAGGTATTTAAGAAACCAAGACTATCACCTACTTACTGAGACATGTTCTATTTCCTATCCTTGGTTACAATAAAAAGAATGACTTCTTGATCCACTTTCCAAAACCGTATGGCTCGAAAGACTGAAATCTATTCTTCTATTGTAATTTGTAATCAATTCAACTTGCTCACTTAATACCTGCATGTAATTTTCCTGTCACTTACATCACTTAAACACCACCTATATACTTCTGTTCATTGTTATCACACAGTGTGTGTTTCCCAAAATACATGCCACACACAGAGTGCTACTTCTGAGAGATGTAATTTTGTTTATAAATTTGTGGGGTTTTGTGAAAAAAAAAAAAGATTCTGGAAAACACTGAAAATTCTTCACTCCTGTGGATTCTGGGTAGAGAGTTGTTGGACAAATCTGGGGTCCTAGAGCACTCGCTCAGATTCTGCTCTTTCTTGAGGATAGTGATTTCGGTTGTGTGAGAGGGAGGGATGAAGAGACAATCATTTTCTCTGAAAATCAATGTTGTGGGGTCAGGGCAGTACTTCATAGGGCAGGCCTGCTTGAGCTATTTCATGCATACATGCCCCAGATCTCAGCACAGCCAGCGTTGTGCTGGGCTCCTCACCTCCTGGGAAATAACTCTTGTGCAATTTATGAGCATCCTCACAAGACACATTGAAAATGACTTAAGAAGCAAAAAAAAGGGGGGGTGCCTGGGGTGGCTCAGTTGGTTAGGCGACTGCTTTCAGTTCAGATCCCATGATCTCTGGGATCTGGGATCAAGCCCCACATCAGGCTCCCTGCTCGGCAGAGAGCCTGCTTCTCCCTCTCCCTCTGCCCCTCCCCCTGCTCATGCTTGTGAGCTCTCTCTCTCTCTAAAATAAATGAATAAAATCTTAAAAGAAAAAACAAAAACAGAAAATGACCAAATGTTTCGATAGCCAGTAAAAGAAAAATGGATTACAATGAGACAATTTTCTTTTTAACTTAATAAAGATGAAAAACACAATGCTGGTAAGGAAGTGGGTACAAAAAAAACCACAACCTCTTACAGGTTGATTTTAGGAGTAGAACTATGGAAACCCTTTACAAAGTAACATGAAGAGAGACACCTGCAAACACAGACGCACGCACACAAAACACGAAACTGTAATTACGGTTTCAGGGTGAATAAAGTTTTCTAAAAAAACCTCCAAACCAAGATAGATGCAAGGCAAGAAATGTACCAAAGATTCATACCAGTGATTGTGCTTGAACAATGGGGCTTATAGATTAATGTTCTCCTGACTCCTCCTCTCTCTGCATTTCTGTTATTGTGACTTCTTTAATGAGCACCAATTTTCTTGAAGGATAATAGTAAGCATTTATATTTTATAAGGTTCCTCAGTCCACCAGCCATGAATGTCTGCATTCAACTACAATCTAACAGCAGCTTCCTAAGAAGACACGTAAATAGTAAAGATCATGTGACTAAACAAGAAACATGAAGCATTAGGAAGTTATCAGCCAGACGTCAGTGAAAATCACGTGTCAGTTTTTCCTACCATAAATAGGGTTTTTAAAAACCATTTATGTGAAAGATGGCTAGCTGACTACCAAGCCTCCATGGCCCTTCCACACTGCAGAGATTGCTGGGACAGAGTTAGCTGGTCATCCAAGGACTACATTTTCTGGCCTCCCTTATTTCTACGGGGGAACTGGGACAACACACAGGGCGATGGAATGTGGGTAAAATCAGGTCTGCACCTTCCACACCTGCTCATTGAAATGTGCAAGTCTCCATGGTTTCTCTTTCCACATCTGTCTGTTGAGGATCAAGGCCCAAGGAAACCCCAGAAATGCCAGGTTTGGAAGACGGCAAAGCTTCCCCGAGCCCTGGTGATTGAATGAATGCAGGAGAAGATTTACCCCTGAACACGCCCTGCCACTGATTGGGTTTTGTTGTATTTGTTGAGACCGAGATTTCTATTGTTTGAGGACTGGATTATGAGTGTCACAGCCACCCATATTACCCTGAATTATATCCTATGAACCCATCCAAAAAGCTTGCATTCATTTGTGTTGCTTACATAGTAGGATATCACCTATGGGGGCGCCTGGGTGGCTCAGTCTGTTAAGCATCTGCCTTCTGCTCAGGTCATGATCTCATGGTCCTGGGATTGAGCCCAGAGTCCAGCTCCCTACTCCACGGGGAGCCTGCTTCTCCCTCCCCTTCTGCCCCTCTCCCCTGCTTGTGCTCTCTCTCTCTCTCTCTCTCTCTCATTCTCAATCGAATAAACAAAAAAAAAAAAAAAAAATCTTTTTTTTTTTTTTTTTTTTTAAAGGGGTATCAGGGGCGCCTGGGTGGCTCAGTCGTTAAGCGTCTGCCTTCGGCTCGGGTCATGGTCCCGGGGTCCTGGGATCGAGCCCCACATCGGGCTCCCTGCTCGGCGGGAAGCCTGTTTCTCCCTCTCCCACTCCCCCTGCTTGTGTTCCCTCTCTGGCTGTGTCTCTCTCTCTGTCAAATAAATAAAATCTTTAAGAAAAAAAAGATATCGTACTATGAGACTAAAATTGAATATATTCTAATAGATGAAAATCACACAAAAAAAGTGGTATAAACTAAAATTGAAAAATTGCTTACCTTCAGGGAGCTCTGAAATTCTTCACCTTGCTCTAATCTGTAAGGTTACATGTTCTTTCAAAAACACAGTAATAACTCAGCCCAGTTGAAAGCACTATTAAATTGTATATAGACATTCAGGAAGTATACACTCAAAACGACAGCCAAGTTAAAGAAAGGGCTCCAGAGCCCCAAATAAGGTTTCAAGGGAAAATACATAAAGGAACAGTAGATAGATGTAACTTTGATATTTTCCAGGTAATGTGAATGAACCACCTATCAATAACATCCATTATAAAAATTTAAAGATTTAATAAATTCATCCTTAATTAGATGAGGAACTAGAAACAAATTTGCAAGTTACTTTTGTGAAAACTTGTTAGTTTGTAAATTAAAATATAGTGCATATCATAATCTTTGTGGGAAGAAACCCAAATAAGAGAGGGGCCAATTTTATGGCTTTTATATCCTCAAAGGAACTCCTTTTAATTCTCCAAGTTAAGCCAGCCCTAAGAAAAGGTGTATGTGTAGGCCTAATTAACTTCCATTCCACAATCACCCAGTTTTCCAGGGAAGCCACGAGGAACTAATTAATCGACTGGTATGCCTGTCAACAGAGCTTAACTAAGTCCGCATTGTGCCTCACAGGAACAGTACAGGGCTATAATTGCTATTGGTCAATGCCCAACACCTACACCAATAGACGTCTGTTAGTTAAACTTGTCAACACGGCCAGATAAGTAGGGAATTTCATCCTTCAAATGTGACAAACTGGATCCAGGCTTCTCTGAATCCAGGAATTGCCCTCCAATGATGTGCCGGGAGCACAAGACATGCCCGAAAACCGCATTCCTCTGCACCACACTGTGTGCAAAACTGATGCAAATCCTGAGTGCAACATGCCACCAAAATCTTCATAAAGAAGTATTCTGCAATGTATATATTCCATGGGTCAGCATTCTGAGTCAGAACACAAATAAATCCAAACATGGGGATTAAAACGAGAATCTACTACAAGCTTCCATGGCTGGTCCATGTTATGTGTTAGCAACACAACAAATGACTTTTTCCCCACAAAAGCAAAGGAAGGATGAAACCAGAACAGGAGGGAGAGGAGGAAGGAAGGAAGGAAGGAAGGAAGGGAGGAAGGAAGAAAGGAAGGAAGGAAGGAAGGGCTGTAGGAATAAAGGAAGAGAGAGAGAACATAACCACTGACCCCCCATTGTTTGTCCACAGGAGAATTCTTTAGTTGGTGGCCCAGGAACAACTGATACCATTTGAAACCATTTATGAGCAAGTATAATTTTTATTTTGTTTTAAAATGCAACTATAGGGGCACCCGGGTGGCTCACTTGGTTAAGCATCAGACTCTTGATTTCGGCTGAGGTCATGATCCCGGGGTCCTGGGATCGAGCCCCGCATCGGGCTCCCTGCTCCACAGGAAGCCTGCTTCTCCCTCTCCCACTCCCCCTGCTTGTGTTCCCTCTCTCGCTGTCTCTCTCTCTGTCAAATAAATAAATAAAATCTTAAAAAGATAATAAAATAAAATGCAACTACAGGGGTGCCTGGGTGGCTCAGTTGGTTAAGCGTCAGACTCTTGATTTCGGCTCTGGTCATGATCCCATGGGTCCAGAGATGGAGCCCTGCAAGGATCTTCACATTCATCTGGGAGTCCACTTGAGATTCTTTCCCTGTGCCACTCCCCCCCACAATGCATTTGCCCGTTCTCTAGCTGTCTAAAATTAAAAAAAAAAATCTTAAAAAAAAAAAGAATGAGAGAAAAAGAAATGCAATTAAAAGAATACCTAAATGAGAACCGACAAGTTCAAGAAAGAGGAAACGCGTAACAGGGTAAAAGTAAAAACAAATTCCATTTGTCAGTTCGCCTTAAAAAGGAGCCACGATACTATTTCACCATCCTGGATACTTTAAAATGCTCTAATTCCACCATCTCTCGGCTTCAGCATGGAGACATATGGTACTTTCTCGAAATTAAGTTCTAGGAATCAGCCGAGATTCTGTCCTCCTTCAGTGGTTTTTCTTTTAGTCTTGACAACCATCACTCAACGGTGGCAAAATGAATAAGTCAGGACATTTGCATATGGATGTCAACAATATCACCTGTTCTTTTTATCACACAAAGTGATTTCACATAAAGTTTACACAATGCACACAGATGCCTATATTTCATAAATTGTCAAGCAGCTAAGATTTTCTTTAAAAGCTCTGATTTTTCAAAATGTGTCTGGTAGATCTGTACTAAAATATTTTATTACCTTCTACTCCCTCAGGTGTGAAAATGCTATCTTGTCAACTGGATTACTTGAGAAAACTTATGTTCAAATTCTCAACCTTCTTGGAGACAGACATTACTCAAAAAGCAATGTAATCTTCAGTAATTTTCATGAAAATCTCGGTATACTGGTTGGAAAAACAGCAACAAAACAAAAAATGCTCTTACTTTAAAAAAGAATAAGTGATCAATAGTTTGGCTATTTTCAAACTGGGGCCTATAAACACATAAACGATTTAGAATGGACATTAATGAAATATAACGACTCTTTAGAATTCACACTTCAGTTCAATACGTACTTAATTCTCTTACAGACAAGAGGGTAAGATAGGTCAAGCCAATCTTAATTTAGATTAATCATGTGTCTTTTTAAAAAAAAATCACCTTTGTACACAAGAAAATCCTATTAGGGAGTTATTCATTTTTAAAATTTTTTTAAAGATTCAATCATTTATTTGAGAGAGAGACACCTAGCCAAGGAACAGAGGGAGGGACAGAGGTAAAGAATCTTCCCCCCGACTCCCCGCTGAGCGCTGGAGCCTGAGGCAGGACTCCATCTGAGGACCGGAGAGATCAGGACCTAAGCAGAAACCAAGAGTTAGAAGCTTAATGTACTGAGCCACGCAGGAGGCCCTCTATTAGGGAACTATGAATGAAGGGGGAAAAAAAATGGAAATTTACCTAAGAATTTTTTCCAATTTTTTTCTGTCTCCTTGAAGAAATAGAAAGAAATAAAAACACAGAATAAATGCTTTAAAAATGCACGATAAGGGGCGCCTGGGTGGCTCAGTCGTTAAGTATCTGCCTTCGGCTCATGTCATGATCCAGGGTCCTGGGATCGAGCCCCGCATCGGGCTCCCTGCTCCGCGGGAAGCCTGCTTCTCCCTCTCCCACTCCCCCTGCTTGTGTTACCTCTCTCGCTCTGTCTCTCTCTGTCAAATAAATAAATAAAATCTTAAAAAATAAATAAATAAAAATAATAAGTTTACCAGGAAAATACAAAATACCCAAATAAACGTGAATCTCAGATAAACATGCAAACCGTCGCCTATTATTATTTGATAAATCTGGTAATTCTACAAGTCATCCTTTATTTCTTAAGAACTAGGGAAATTGAGGCAAGAATGATAGACATATAAGACACAGATAAGAAAGTTCCAAAGCTTCAGAATTGGATTCGCAGTCTCTGTCCTCCAGACCACTGATGTAAACGGTTCACATCTTCTCTATCAACTTTTCAATTTCTTAGCTTCAAAAATGGATATATGGAAAGTGATGTTCTAATGATTCTAGACATGTTTTAAAATAAATGGCATGCTTTGTGGGGCGCTGGGTGGCTCAATTGGTTAGACGTCCAAGTCCAACTCGATTTCTGCTCAAGTCATGATCTCAGGGTCATCAGATCAAGCCCCTTGTGGGGCTCTGCACTCAGTGGAGAGTCTGCTTGCAATTCTCTCTCTCTGCCCCTTCTCTCTCTCTCTCTCTCTCTAGTAAGTAAATAAAATCTTTAAAAAAAATAAATAAATAAAATAAAATAAAATAAAATAAAAGGCATGCTTTTATCTCCAGGATATGGGAAGGAAAAGGAAAGTAATGAAGTCACTTTGATCTCATTTGGAAAATGATAAACAGACAATGGAAAAAGAGTTTGTGCCCAAGATCGCAGTTCATAGGCACACGTGGCTCCTTATTTTTAGATTAATTAAAATGAAGTTAAATAGAAAATGTAGTTCCTCCGTTCTATAACTCTTGATTTCAAGCACTGATTGGTCAATGATCATAGATTTTTACCACTGCCGAAAGTTGTATTGGACAAAGTGGGCTAAGAATCCAGTAAGACCCTACTTAGCAGAGGCGTGCAGTTCTGTTGGGCTGATACAGAGGTAGAAGAAGCAAGTACTCCGTAAGCACCGAGCCTCAAGGTGCAGTCCTACCACAGGCGGGGCCCTGTGGTCCTACTCTACTCAGATGCTCGCCATGCCTCAGGTGGCTCCAACAGCCGATTTTTACCCTGTGGTAGGGAGGTCAGAGCCCTGGGGCAGGAGTCCAGGAAGCTGGCTCCTGAGTCAACTCTCTGGCCTATAATAAGTGACTTTCCTTCATGGTACTGTTGTTTCCGCATTTCCAAAATGACGGCCAGAAAAGGGCTGATTTCTACCAGCTCCTCTGGCTCTCAGACGCCATGATGGGATGAGCGCAGAGCATTGAGACCAGAGGAACAGGGAGCAGGAGCAAATCCAGAAGACAACCAGAAATGCAGCTTGCCTAATTTGCTTGCAGCCATCACAGAAGCGCAGTGAGTTCTCCAAGGGCAATGCACCATGCTGGGGATTCATTATTCATACATGTCTGTAGGTAGCAATAACTTCTGTTCAAAACGTCGCCCCTGGAGAACCTCTCTCCTTCTTGACAAAGTTAAGACTCTAAATGTCAATAGTCTGTTTTGTATTATTCTGCTCTCCCCTTCCCCGTTTTAATCATGTAAATAAGGGCGGGAGGAGGGGGTGTTAACCAGTGACTGCATAGTAAAGATTATCATTCTCTTTAAAGAATTTTGCTTATTAAAAGAATTCAAAACATTTCTCTAAAGAAGCAGTCTATGAGAAGTTTATGATTCTGAGTTTCAAATGGTCTCACTCTCTAAGATAAGGGAATTCGATGGAGCATCTCTTATAGGCCTTGTGCTCCAAAAGACTGTCAAGTACCGATTTTTCCATGCTGTTCTAGAAACCTCAAGAGATACTGGTCCACAGTGAACTCCTCTGTGAGACAAAAGGGGGAATGAATTTAACAGAGGATTTCCATCAACATGCTCTTGATTACATTTTACTTTCTTTTCTTTTCTTGATTACATTTTAAAGGACCTCTTGAGCCCTTAACAATGTTATCAGATACGCATCAGAGGAAAGCAAACGGGAGATGGTTTTCGAAAGAAAGACCCTAGAAATTCCCTGGACGATCACATAACCTGTGAGAAACAGCATAAGTAATTCATTTGAGACTTCCCTTCCTCATCACTGAGCAATATAGCCGAGAACAAACTACTGACCTCGTGGGAACACCTATTTCCAGTCATTTCTGAAGTCAGATGGTCCCAAATGTGATTGCTAAGGACCCAGTCCCATTGAACGATTCTGACATTCTAGGGGTAAAGACAAAGCGACTCTGAAGGTGAAGTTGCACTACTTTGTTGCATTATCTAGGTATATCAAACATCCTGGAGAGCACAAATAATGCAGATTCAACACTGCAAAAATCTGCACTTTTGTTAAAGGGAAAGAACTGACAAAGTAATCATCTCTCAAAGATTTGGCATAAACTGGAGCATTCAAGAAACCTACACAAAGATAAAAAGTGGTCATGACTTAAGTAAAGAGAAAAACTTCACCTCTTCATTATCTACAAGTGATTTTATTTCTATTTCATTGAGGTTTTTTTTTTTTAAATTTTTAAATTTACACAATTTATACTCTCCCTTTCATGTGAATGACAGATTGAATCCTCAGGCCAAAACAAACTTAAACAGCAATGGCCCCGAGTTTGGGTAAGCTACCTTTGATTGCTGCAACACATTATTCCTCCTTCACAAAGCTAATGTTTAATATCGGAGCCTGGTACTTATGTTAGCTGCATGGGGGAATATTTTAGAAAGACTAGAAAAGACAACAATCAAAGCTAATAATTTATGAGACTCCATTTGCAAATTGCTTTCTACCACAGCCACAATTTCAATAACTCCTCCAATGGACTTGGAATTAATTCAATCTGGGGTTAAAACTTGGCAAAGTCCTGCTTGGGAGCCACAGGACCGCCAACGCTGAACATTCCTAGAGGCAATATATAAAATGGGGATGGGAAATGAGGAAACACATGATAAGTTTGATGGAGAGTCTCTGCTAACATTACTAATTATATAAAATAATACTCTATTACAATTCAGAGAACTTCTCTTGCTTAAAAAGTAAAGTCTTCTATACATTCACAAGAATGCATCTCAGGGGATCAAATGTGTGATTAGTTTTATACATTTTGTCACTGAAGTCTAACGTATGCAATAAAGTAGATAAATCTTAAGTGTATAGCTGAGTTTGTCCATATGTATGCACCCATGCAGCCAACACCCACGCCAAGATATAGACAAGGTTCAGCACCCAGACGTTTGCCTCCTATACAATCCTGACGCCTATCACTGCACATTAGCTGAACCTGCTTTTATTCATCATCTTAATGGAATCACGCGGTGTAGAAACTTCGATCTGGTTTCCTTCACTCAAACACTAGGTCGCTCTTACAGTAGCTCATTCATTGCATCGCTGTATAGTGATTTCACTGTTGAACTAAACTACTATCTGACTGGGGGTAAAGGGGGCCTGACACTCCAGAAGTAACGTAAAGCTAGCAAACCAAGAACTGTCACAGTCACAACTGAGGTGACCAGTAGATTGTTACACCACGGTTGGACATGGACACTGGCTCTCAGACCAACGGAGACCACAGCCAAGACAAGTCGATCATATGTATGAGGAGGAAGGGAAGGAGAAAGCGGGGGCAAAAAATTCTAGATGATCTCAGAATTTGCTTCCTATCACACCACTGTACTCATTTGGTGCTCACACACTGGTTTGATTTAAAAAAACACAAAAGTTCCTGAAATGATACAAGTACATCAAATTAGGAAGAGTAAGACTATTAATATAATTTTTATTAAATCCCACAAACAAGAGAGATTTCCAACAAGATGTTAACATATGATTAATTCATTTTAATTATGTTTTTCTTATTTACCTGATTTAAAGTTCTCTCTTCAATCATGACACATTATTAAAAAGGTATCTTCATAGACATAACTTTCCTTCTGCAATCTTCCTGCCTCTGAGTGAGATTCATTTCACTTTATAATCAATAAGCCTTGTGCTCCATTGTGCATCCTTCAGCCGGCCGCTTTCACATTATTTAATCCGCCTTAGTGATTCCTAGGGGCTTAGAGATTTAATGTGGTAAAATAGAAATGAACAGTCTTTAATCACCAGGTTTGCCAGAACTGGTGTTAACCCAAGTTTAATGTCCCTGTATCCCGGGGGAATGTTCGCAGGATCCAAAACAGTGAAAAATATTTTTCACTATTTCATTGCAAATTGTGTGAGTAAAATGCTTGCTCACATCATTAGACATTCGGCTCACATGGACACAAACAATGGATGGCTTCCCTATTGTTTTATGATATTCTTAGCCTCGTAGTTAACAGAACAGTGCAAGGCTACGAACACATACTTAAAAACTAAATACGGTAGAGAAAAATAGCCAACAATAAAATCAAAGAATCTTTGCTTTATGTCTTGTTTGCCAATAATTGCATGTTTTGATTCCTTTCTAGTATAACTGCAAAATGTTAACCAAATGTTTTTCTCCCAATATGAATAATTAGCACAAAAACACAAACTTTCCATAATGATTCTTGAGGAGGAGCCTGTGCAACGCCCCCCCCCCAAGAATAGTTCTATCTCTTCATTAAAATTCCTTTCTCAATAGCAAATTTCCTGCCCTTTCTTCTCTTAATCTCCATCACCATTCACTCCTCTTGAAACAACAGTCCTCGTCCCTTGAGCTACACCTCTTAATTCCCCACTAGCACCTCTGCTTAACCTGGGACAGATTCTGGCGAAGTACCCGCAGCGCCTAAGGCATCTTCATGCAAAGATAAGTTGGCTACTTTGAAACGCTCAGGGAAGCAGAGGATTCGCTTGGGTTCTTTTTCTTTCTTCAAAGCAAACAAAATAGGTAAAGGCTGTACCTAGTGAATAAGCAATAGGCCATGATGCACAGGCTCTGAAAGGGCTGGGGAGACCCCAGAATGATTTGAGGAGCCCATTTATCAGACTCAAGGATGAGCCATGAAAATTAGAAAAAATCCCTCCTGATCAATTCATCCACGCATTTTTGTCCTTGGCTGCTCATAAATTTCCCTGCGCTCACTCACTGCCTAAAACCATTTAGTCTATATTTGGGTGCCAACCCTCCTACGCTTTACCCCTCATAGAATTTGCCATGGAAATGGGTTGTTGCTTTATAACACATCATGGGAGAGGGTTTTATCATTTGCTGGAAATTTCGGCTGCACTGAGATCCTTCCAGATGTTAGGAGGCAGAATGCAGAAAACACAATTTCACTATGAAGAGCTATAATCTGTTTCCAGTCATGAGACAGATACCCGTGTTCTTCATGTGATTCCCCAAGTAATAAGCTTTCGATCATGGTGAACTTGAATGTCCTCAAGTTCAATGAAGAGAAGCAAGAGGTAAGCCAACTCCAAACTCACACGAAAGCAAAGAGTCCTTATTCTGTTTACCTATAAACTTTCCACATTTCTGAAAATACTATCAATAGGACAGTTCCAAAGGCCTTGGGTTACCATTAAGAGGAAATTTGTGAGAAACACAAGGCAATATTTTAAGCTCCTCTGGACAGCTTTTGCACACAATACCACCTCATTTTCTTTGAACTACTCTTCCTGTAGGATCAGGTGCATATTTTTATCTATCATTTAGCTCCATGCCAATCTAGATTATTCTTAGAAGCTCTACGACTCTCCTTTCTCACTGTTCTTGAATCCATGCTATTTTCCTTTCCGTAAATTCACCAAAGACTCTTACAGTAAACATGTTTTGAAACATGCACTTTTTGAAAAGCTCCCATTCACTGTATAAAACCCGCTATGTACAGGGCCAAATTTGTGTGGTGTTACTGTAAATACAAGTCGATTTAAATATTAACCTTGTGACACTCATGCAAAATATAGGCTTATACTAATTATACAAATATAAACTATAAAACATAAAAAAGACTAGGCCTACTGTCTCATCACATGTAACTTCTCCATGTAATTTTTTTCAAAATCATTGATAACCAACTAGATGACAGCTGACTTGCCAAGGCAACATCCTCTCATGCCCGACCCAGGGTCTCTCTGCATGACACATACCTCTTTCTGTAAGGCTGGTCTCACGAACGACTCTCTCAAACCTTGGCTTGGAACTGGGAAACCTACTGTGAGAAACAGAATATACCAAGGCAACATACTTGGGCCGGCTTTCGCAAAAAGACATGGAGGAATGGGGAGGAGGGGAACAAACATGGGCCATTCTAAAGGCTACCAAAAAGTCCCTCTGAGGGGCGACTGGGTGGCTTAGTTGGTCAAGCGTCTGCCTTCGGCTAGGGTTGTGATCCCAGGGTCCTGGGATCGAGCCCCGCATCCGACTCCCTGCTCAGCGTGGAGCCTGCTTCTCCCTCTCCAGATCCGACTACTTGTGCTCTCGCTGTCAAATAAATAAATAAAATCTTAAAAGAAAGAGTCCCTCTGAACCCTAAGCAGTCCTGACACATTTCTGTCAATTACATAGAGAGCTGAGGTATCTTTCAAACTGTATTCAGAGGACCGCTGTTAGGGTAATATGAATTATCTCCTACTTACTAAGCACGACGAGAGACATATATGGGAGGACGCTCTTGGAGAAGTAGACCATAAATGAAAACCTCAGAGGTGTCCTTGTACACACATACCTGCTTCTGTTTGTTTACCCTTGCATTTTCTAAATTTATCTGACCACATAACACTGCTTTCATGTAATAACCTCCGCAAATAATATTCCATTTAGGAAAGTCTATTAAGGTGAAGAGCATAGAATGGAGAGCCCCACCGCCCCCTTTCTGGGACTCTGGATAAAGCTGATGTCTGCACCCCTAAACTTACTCCTCCTCAGAATGCAGGAGATTAACAGGATTTCCTCAAGCCCCAACATTCCATTATTTTAACTTCTGTATTAATAACGAAAATAACCAGCACATTAGTTTAAGGTCAAATTCTTCAATGCCATAAAGATAGAATTTTTGTGTTTTACATTCAATACTGCATTGGGATGCTGCTTTATCTAGTCATTAAAAGCAATTTGCTGTGCCAAGTTTTTGTCAGGCTGATATACCAGCGACACCTTAGCATGATGAAGGTGTACCAAGACTAAGAGTTAGAAATCATTCTACTCTTACTTCTGCCATTTACCCGTGAGACCTTAACTGAGTCATTTCACATGCCTGGCTTTCAAATCCCTTGCTTCACTTGTAATTTAAGAGTGTTGGAATGAATGACCCTTCTAATCCCCTTCACTGCTAATAGTCCATGACTTGAAGCACTGTGACCTTCTTAAATGGAGACATGAATGTGTGGCTGCTGAGAATCTGGTTTTACAACCTGAACTTCACCCTACTGATTACTTCCTGTGGAGGCCTTGATGAGAAATGCGTCATTTCTAATGATAATGGTGTTCCAAAGACGATACCGGAGCATCTTTTTTTTTTGATGTCATTAATATCCATTCATTCATCAGTTAAGCCATTATTTATTAAATGGCTGATATATGCCAGGTGCTATTCTGAACCTGGGCAACACAAACATATGTCAGACTGCCACCCACCCACAAGTGGCGTTTATGGAAAACACACACACACGAGAATTGCCATAAAAGTTCTATTTTAAATCAGGGCTTCTCAACTTCAGCACTATTGACATCTGGGGCCAGATGATTTTCTTTGGACTGCTATGCTCATCACTGCAGAATGTTCCCTGGGCTTTATCCACTAGATGCCAGTAGCACACCCCTCCAACCACCAGATGGGACAACAAAATTGTCTCCAGACATTTCTGGGTATCTACTGGCGAGAGAGGAGCAAAATCACCCTTATTTGACAAACACTGATTTATTTATTTGTTTGTTTTTATTTATTTATTTGAGAGAGAGAGCGTGAGTGGGGGGAGGAGCAGAGGGAGAGGGAGAGAGGGAATCTTCAAGCAGACTCCCTGCTGAACGCAGAGCCCAGGACCCTGAGATCACAACCTGAGCCGAAATCAAGAGTCAGATGTCTTAACTGACTGAGCCAACCCGGCACCCCGACAACCACTGATTTAACTATATTCTTTTATTTTAGAGAATTTTCTATCTGTATGCTATGCTCTAAGTGAGGCTGACCATAATATTCTAAGGATAACAACTGTATCCTATTTTTATCGCTGTAATTTCCATTTTGTAATTATTTACTAAGTGCCTCTGCAAGTATAATGTGCTATCCTATTCACTAAAGGCCCTTAAAAAATTAGGATAACATAATTATCTGCCCTCAAAGGTTTACAGTCTTTTTTTTTTCCTAAAGATTTTATTTATTTATTTGACAGAGAGAGAGAGAGAGAGAGAGAGAGAGAGAGAGCAAGAACACAAGCAGGGGGAGTGGGAGAGGGAGAAGCAGGCTTCCCGCCGAGCAGGGAGCCCGATGCAGGGCTCGATCCCAGGACCCTGGGACCATGACCTGAGCCGAAGGCAGACGCTTAACGACTGAGCCACCCAGGCACCCCTACAGTCTTGTTTAGGAGAGTGGTTGGAACACAGAATACCTCCAGTAACAGTCAGGTGGAATAAGTTCCTGACGGGGCTATAAATAAATGAATTAGGAGCAAGTCATTTATTCAACAAACATTTCCTATTATGTTAGTGGCTCAGCTTTGGGCTCTAGGGAGAAAACAGTAAACAAGATAGATCACTGCTAACAGGACGGAGGCTCCATTCTAGTGTTCACAGGAAGGAGAGTCCTTTCTCCCCCATTTTCCTGAGGCACCTCTTTTTCGTGGAGCTTTTAAAACTGACATATTAGGGTCCTTTACGTTCTTTTTTTAAAAAGATTTTATTTATTTATTTGACAGAAGGAGAGCGAGCACAAGCGGTGGGGGGGGGGAGCGGCAGGCAGAGGGAGAGGGAGAAGCAGACTCCCCGCCGAGCAGGGAGCCCGACACCGACACCGACACCGGGGCTCGATCCCAGGACCCTGGGACCATGACCTGAGCCCAAGGCAGACGCTTAACGACTGAGCCCCCCAGGCGCCCCCACCAGGGTCCATTATGTTCTGTTCTCAGAAATTCTCTTGCATCACCACGATGGTGGCAAAGAGCCAGGTTCCCTGCTGGCCTCCATGATTGTGTCCCTAACTGCCCAAGCCCAGGTCAATCTGAATCCTTTGGGCTTCTTCAACCTCCACTGGACCTTGTTCTTTGGTCTCCCCTCCTGCTGGGAAAGCTTTTTCAGGACTTGTCAGCTCTCCACAGGGGCTTTGTTTCTAGGCTGCCTCCCTCCATTTGGGGCACCCCTCCCCCATTCAGATGTGAATCTAGCAAGGGACAGTGCCATGGGGTTCCAGTCCAGGGTTAAGGCCTTCTTCTTGGGGGTTATGCTATCAAATCGCCCTAGTACTAGTTCCTCCATTTTGTAGAACATCCTCCTAGCATCCATCTGCCTAAATCTGCTACTGGATGACATTATCAGTAGTGCATTTTCAATCTGTCCATAGGCAGAACAGTCTCTATTCGTAACGGTCTGTAATGTCCTTGCCCTGTCATTCACATGTTTGTGAATCTAAATGATAGACCGAGTAGCAACTGCTGATGTGCTTATTTCTAAATTGAAATCATACCAAAAATATAGGACAGGCATAACTTCTCTGTCCGTGAAATCATTTTCATATCTGCTAACAGGGACATAGCTCCCTCCAGAATAACCACTTAATAGAGTAGGAAAGAAAAAGAATACACTGTTCATGAGTGCATGAAAACAATTTTTTATCTAATAACTCAACAGGTTTAATTCAACTTCGAGCAAGCTTGGCCTGCCTTAGTGCCTAAAAGCTGAAACACCAAAAGAAGCATGTTTCCTGACTGTCGCTTTTATGGTTCATGTATCAAGGGAGTGAAATCATCCCAACTCTGGAGAGGCTTCAAATCTCTTCAACTCTAAACATGGGGTAAAACTCCTATCTATGTCCTTTTGCTCTCTGCATTGGTTGTAAAGACCTCTAGTGACATTGGTGCCTTTTGCCACCCCACGAGCTTGTGTCCCTCATATTGCTTCCATTCCATTTGGCCATCACAAATTTCAGAGGGATCAATGGGATCCTACAAAGACAAAATGGAACCTGTTTCTCTCCAGCTAAGGGACCATGGGTGCACACTGACAGCCAACTGGCCAGGTAATGTGACCACAGAGGCAAAAGGACCTCAGACCCACGTTGGGTCACAATTTCCAAGCTATATGTCAGTGTTTTTCCGAATCATCTCTGCAAATTGCTCTACCCATCAGTCTGTCTACAGTCTCACCTGTAGAACAGAGATAGCATGAACTCTTTCACTGTGGCTTTCTGATAATTAGATTATGTCCCCAATACACTGAGCTTTTCGCAAAACGTTGCCCTGTAAATATAAGATAATCAAAATTGCTTTGATAAATCACTCCAGGAGAGAAATCAAGCACAGACATTCCTGACTTCCAGCATCATGGAACTCTTCTTGTCTGTTTCAACAAATCCAGGTTGGACCCTCCAATAAATGAATAATGCAACAAGATTTGGTGCCAGTGAGATTTTGGACACCTTTCTTCAATGGACCAGACACTTGCTTTTGTTCAAGGAAAACAGTCCACAGAACAAAAACTCTGCTCATCTATACTGGCTGAAAACATTCTAGAATATAGGCCCAGCAGACTGTCCCTACTTTTTACTTTGACACAGCTCCACATTCACTAATTAAAGGCATTAAGATAACAAAATTTAAATACCAGTTGCAAATGAAGGGAAACTGAATTATCTTTTGTAACACCCTTGCTTTTCACATGGACATGTTCCTCTAAAATATTCTATCAAACTCATGTTTATACCTTTAAAAACTCAAGAAAAAGGTATTACTTGGAAAAATCTGATACCTTAAATAAGAAATTCAATGAATAAAACAAGAGTGGTAAAGACAGTTTTATAGGG